>NC_056609.1:1988303-2288303 GCF_018340385.1 Cyprinus carpio
CTCTCGTCACAGAGATCACAACACAGCAGTGAGCAATTGCATGGGTTTTCCTGAATTGGCCAGTAATCATTCTCAAATGCCAATGAAACTGAGCATGTATGATTACTAAAAGAGTGTAAATTAGAGTAATAATCCACAGAATGCTGATGATTGTACCATGGGTAAAAGACATGGGTCATTCCTACTCTTCAGTATATTTTCATGTCTGTCATAATATTTTGGATAAAATATCTCACTCTAGAAAAACTTCATCCTTTCTAATAAGACTACAGAAATACATTGGCTAGAACTGGCTTTTTGCTTTTGAAAAAAATGGAAGAGCTATTAATAAGATACAGTGTGTTAATGTCCAATAAATACTTTATTTATTATCGTAACTGGAAAAACAACAACAAAAACAAACAAGTAATCCAAGCATATTGAAGCTTTAATATAGAATCTGTTTATTGTCATTTTTACAGCATCCAAATTTAGAGGTGGAACTGTTTAATAATGGCACTTAAGTACACAGACAGCCAGTAGATATTTGTCAGTCTCTGTTCAGTTTCCCAGAAACCCATTTCATAAGGCTGTTATTTGTCGGCACCTCTGACCAGGACAGACAATACCCTCCTGCTGCTGGCACTTCTTATGCAATACTGGCCTCTTATGATGCTGGGCACTTATCATTACACAACTCTTCCTGTGCACCACTGACTAAGGAATGCAAAAAAAAAAGAAAAAAAAAAGTGCAGCACTGGTTAAGGTTTGACATGAACTGCATAGCTTACATATGCAACTGGTGTCCTGTAGATATAAAGCAATGTTTTCCCACCAATTTGTATTTGAAAAGCCCCATCAAATGTCTACACGAATCAAGTATTGAATAAGCCAAAAAGAATAACAGTATGATACATATATGTGTTTAATAAGTAACACAAATAGGAAAGCTAACTGTCCTTTTTCTTGTGTAAGTACAGGCACTTCATCAGTTCATGGTGTGTCCATCTCTGGAAAAGGCCAGGCTGGCTGGCAAACATTATTATATTTTACAGGCTCAGGCTGTTCAGGAAGTGGATGCTTTGTGGCCATTCACAAAAAAGCAACATTAATCAGTTTGTTTCCACAGTAATAAGAGAAGGTGAAGGGGCACACAGTTATCTTGTCTGTTAAATAAGGAAGTGGTGCTTTAGCAGCATCTGTGTCAGCTAGCATGAATCAAGGCTGGACAGTTTTACACCACAGCTGAGCAAACAGGACTGCAAATATGGACTTCTTCTGATTTTGATTCCCATAAATGATTCTGCTTCCCTGATTCCATTAACATACTTTTGAGAAAGACATTTTTGCAATCAAGCAGCATAACAGACTGTTTTGTAGAGCTAAAATAACTGGAAGCCTCGCACAATTAAGTTACTAATAGCTGTGCACAGCCACTCTTAAAAACAATGTGGGTAACGATTATTTCTATGTTAGAGCTGTCAGGATGGTTTTTCGAAGACCAGCTTGCAGTGTGCAGTGGAACATGTTGAAGCCACAACCTCAAACCGAAAAGATCATGGCATTAAATTTCACTAGGTTCACAAAACTATTTATTTGAACAATCTCTAAAGAAGTTACCACTTTGATTTATTTGGCAATAAATAACATTCTGACCTTATTTATAATTCTTTAGCAATCATTATGTCTAATGTCAATCTTTTGTAATGTTATTTTAAAACAACTGTTTCCAAGGAGACAGAGATGGATATTTTTGGATATCCATCTTTTTTATATTTTCTGTATACACTGAATGTTCTTGTCTCATTATGAACCAACTCATATGTTATGGTTTGTGTCTGTTTTATATTGACATTTAGATCTATTAGTTTCCTGTTTCAGTTTCATGGTCAAATTTGAAGATTCTTTATTCATTAGTACTTTCATTGTCTCCAGGTGTTATATATATTGAGTCCAATTGTACTTTTTAGGTCTTTTAGTTGGTGTTCTCAGCTCCAGTTCTTGTTTGTTTAGTATGTTTGCTGAGCTTCTTGTATTTCCAGTGTCTTGTTTTGCTTTATCTTTATTACAAAGTTTTGTCTGCATTTGGATTCAATCCCTGCTTGTACCTAAGTGCACTCTCGTACCATTAAAAGATCCATTTGTACACTTACTGAATGTTTAGCACTGTATAGATTTAGTATCATGTTACAGAGCCGCAAAATATAGTGCAGAAAACACTGTTGTAATATTTTAGTACATATTTTAGGATATGATCCATCCACATTGGAGGAAGAATAGAATTGGTAATGGAATCAAACCCTGTGAAAATCATTTCTTTGTTGTTTAACGTCTCTTTTCCAGTAGGGCTATACCTAAATTACAGCCACACTGTCAGACACTGAGAAATACGCTGGATTGGGTCAGACATGAGCCCATGCACAGTTACACTTCTGTCTAGTTTTTCCACCTTTCCCCATAATAACAACTTGTAAGCTCCCCCTGAGCAAGTAAATTGGAAAAGAATATAGAAAAAAAAGCTTTGAAGTATGGGTACAAAGAATCTAACAGAGTGTGGTAATGAATGTGCAAAGGTTTGTGGAAAGAATAAGGGCCTTGTGAAGCTGACCTGAGTACTGTGTTACTAGTTGTAACCAGGGTGACCAATACTAAAGTTGTTCGTTTGTACTTGGCCTTTTCTACTATTTTCCATGGATGAGGATGAGGACACAAAAGAATAGGAATTTATAAGGTTCAGCGATGTTGTAAGATGATTACAATCACTTTGAACCCATGCCATATACCCCATAGAGGGAATTGACATAAATACAGAAATGTGTGGCTTGATTGTGTGTCTAAGGAACAATACATGAACTCAAAGTGCACAACAGTTATGCAACATTTTTTTTTCTTTTTAAGATTTAGTGTTTTCCACCAAGATGTTCAATGTATTAGTCAGATTTTTCTTTTTCAATCTCTACCCTCTTTCAGTTTTTAATGTATGTCACACAAAACAAAATGCAAAGAAGGCTGCCTTAATTAATTGCTTTTTGTTATGGACATTGGTAGCATTCCAAGAACTTACCTAACTTGTAGAGTATCTTAAAAAGAAATGTCCATGCTATTAAGTATTTTAGTATTATATTAAGTGTTATAACTGTTGGTGTCTATGACAACATTGTAGTCTTATCGTAAATAGAAAAGTTAGAAACTATTCCTTTACCTGGTTCATTTGTGATTTGTGTGAAACCTCACCTTAGAAGTGCTTTATTCTGTTAATTATAATGCATGCTGTTAGTCACACATACCTTTTCTGGACATTGTGCTGATTTTTAAGAGCCCAGGATAGGTGGAAGTGAACTGACATGACAAATATCTTCAGTTTTCATTTTCATAATCACGCCAGTGAAGCTATGAAGATGTAAAAAAAAAAAAAAAAAAAAAAAACGTAGTTGACAAACTACATGGAAATTACCTTTTTGTTTGTTTGTTTGTCTGACATTTAAGTTAGAAAAAAAAACATAGATCTACCAGAGAAATACATATTTGAAAAGTTTTAGCTTTGATTAAGTTTTCACCATAATAATCACCTTTTTTTTGTAGTTGACTTAAATATGGTAAGATAAATACTGTAGCTCTCAACTGATATGAAGTCAAAATGCATATTAAAGAAACAGTAATTTTGGATAGAGCCAACAACCGAAATTCGTCATTTTGAAGGTTTTTCTGTTGTTGTTGTTGTTATTACACATTTTTCCCCCATACACAATTCAAATAATTAATCCAGTAAAAAATAGACTTACCAGTTATTGAAGCTTTCGATATTAGGTACTAAACCAAACTAGTGATTTTATACGTCTAAGCGTCTTTGAATGAGAAAAACCAGCCCACAAGCAAACAGCCTTTCTAACACCCAACTAAACACAATTGCTGTAGATGCATTTGTTATAACCAACGCAATTTCCTAACCTCAAGAATTAGCAATTTTCTGAATTACTTTTTTGAATTTAGATTTTTTCGTTGTTGAACTCATCTCCACAGTTACAGCTACTCCACAGAAAGAGCTCAAAGCGAAGTGTGATGAGTTTCAGGCCTGATCTGTTTAAGGGGTCGTTGCCATGGCGCGAGCTTCACGACCTCAGTCCTTTTGATAGCTTATAGTCCATTCATTTCACTTTGTTCATTGTAGGCGCGTTGTGCTCAAGTTTTTCCTACTTACATTATATTCATTAATATAAAGTCTACCCATTTAAGGTTTGTAAAAACTAGCGGCAGGAAAAGGAAGGATGCGCGATCTGCTGTTCACATAACAAAATGTTTGCTAGCTTTTTGTCTGTTTCGGTTTTATTTTCATCATGTACTATTTTGAAGATGTAAACCATTTACACGTAGAATTGTATAATGTTAGAATGTCTAGAATTGGAATGGTAATAAAATCAATGCAACACTTGGGCCTAGAGAAGATTCTGTACCGCAAACCCAATATAACCAATAATTCATATAGGGCCTAAGGTTATATAGCCTAAAGTTGTATGCCATTTTAAACTACTGATTGTTCACAAATTATCTTTCTATATTAATAATAATAATAAAAACATGTCTTTTCGATTTTATTATCAGAACCCTTAAAAATGAATTGGAACAACACACAGCATATAAACACACCTCCACGTTGCAAAATAAATACTGTACACGGCTGGTTCGTCGATCAAACAGTCACCGAGTCCATATTACACACAAACTTTTAACAAGTCTCAGATATTTAGTGTCTATTCTAAGGCTTTCAGACAGTGTCGCCTTGATAGCTATTGTTTTCTGGCACAAAGGAAGGACCATGGCCTCTGGATGCCTTTCATCCTCTTCTCTCCGTATTACTTCCACAGATTGAAACAAACATCTGTCATTCAGCCCATCAAAGTGAAAACAATAGCAATGTGCAAAAACACTACTGCTTCTCAGTCAATGCGTAAAGGTAACCTGCAAAAATTCTCTGAGTGATCAGCAATACATCTCAATGCAGAAAAAAACATTCCAGTCAGTCCATTAAGAACGCTGAGTGTGTGTACGCAAAGGACGCGTTCTTGCGTTCAGTCCGACATGTTTATTTATTGTTGCTTCATGTGCGCTGAGTCATATGGACGTTTTTGGCCAGTGCATCGCGACTTGCGCCATCGGGTTTAAATGGCTCGTCAAGGTGAAAACAATCATTTTTTTTAGAACACCTCTGCGTTCTGTTCCATTCCAATAACTTCACATATAACGCCTTATTTCATTAAATCTTCTCTAATTTGGTCTAACTGTTGGTCAATGTAAACCGCGACTTTCTTGTAGTTTGCGCTGTTTTTTTCCCAGTTGTTGCTCTATCTACACATGCACCAAAGGCGTCTCAATATTCTATATTACATTGCGCTCCGCCCAACGCAAGAACGCGTTCTATGTGACAAGATTATTTCTAAAAGCAAATTAGGTGACTTTTGTGTTTGACACATAACTCGTGAACTGAAGTCTTCACAGTGGACCTTTCGTTGTGGAATGAAGTAGGCCGAGTTCAAATAATCAGCTTTTAATATGAGGCAGAGATGACAGTTTATCCACTTTACCAAAAGCAGCAGCACTTTCCACACCTTTGAGCCACTCTTTACATTTCCGCATGACAGTCTCGTCCACGTCTCCATCCTCTTCCTCGTACTCCACATCATCATATTTGTACTGATCGTTGAGGAGGGAGATCTTCACAATGGTGCTTATGTCATTGGAACCGTCCAATTTGGCAACAGGTCCGGAGCTCTTATTACTGGAGCTGCCCTGAGCTCTCTTGGATGGGAAAACCCGCCGGTGTCTCAAGTCCGCGGATGCGCAGCACTTCTGTTGCTTGGCCATCATCTGCTTTTCCAGATTGCGCTTTTGGATGACTAGGATGGCTTCGGGGGTCAGGCTGAGGGAGAAGTGGATCTCTTGCTCGCCGCCTTCTTTTGCTAGAGAGGTCCTGGAGGCGTATTTATGGCTGGACTCTCCAGAACTGGATCGCGGGACGCTTTCGCATGAGGTAGCCAAGGGCTTGGGGACGCTCAACCACGAATGTTTGCTGTCCGTCTCAGGATCTGGAGGGACTCTGGTCGGCTTGCTTCGTCCCAGCTGCTTTAGATTGGCCGATGGACACGATGTGGATAGTTTATCTTTCTCCGATTCCTTGTCGTCTCCAGTCCTTTGACTGTACGTGGGTTGAGGAGGCGCGACATTGTCCCTGCTCTTCTTTTTCCTGAACAGCTCCTTTCTAGGCGATGATATCCGTGAGTGCAGGTTTATCGGTGGAAAAGGCATTTTGAACGCTGTCGGTGCGCGAGATAATGAAGAAATCTGTGCGTGAATGATGGGTGAAATACGTCCATTCGCCTCGTTCCCTCGGATCTTTGGGTATTAGACGCAGTAGTCCATCGCGCTCCGCATTTCACTGCTAGACTGACAAGGGGCGGGGCTACAGCGGGCTTTATGTGGTGTCTCGCAGAAGGGGCGTGGTCACAGCATCAATCTAAAAACAACAAAGCCATGCTCACACAAGCGCCTCTATGAATGTACCCTATTAAAGCTCGTTGCGTTACACACGATACAAAATAATACAGCCAAGTTCTCACTGTTCTAGCTGCGTGATCACTTGTGTAGCTCATCATTAACCATGAATGTCATGAATGTTTATATTTAGCTATAGCTTGGCTATATCTATTGCTTTATTTAAACCAAACAAAATATTTGCTTAAAATATTGTGCTTCTATAAATGTAATGACATCCATACCGTATTATTTTCTTCAATAAATAAATTATTAAATCAAATAAGGAGAAGAAGAAATGGGGCTAATCCGTTGCATTACAATTATTTTAACATGATTTTAGTCAAATAAATAAATAAAAAACACTATCACTTACCAGCCTTTTCATTGCATAGCTATATTATATTTTTTGGCTTGAATAGAATAGATTTAAAGCTTAAGTTAATACACACGTTTTAACAAAATAAATAAATAAATAAATAATTACAATAATAATTAATAAATAATAGGTATCTTTCTACATTTTAAGCTCCGCATTTTTGCTCTCCATTTACTTCTATTATTCATGTCTAACTATAACCTTGGTTTTTGCTTTTTTTTATTTAAAAGAAAGTAGTCAGCATTACACAACGAATGCTGTTATATTGAATGCTGAATCTGAAATATTCATTTGCACTTAAGTGTCCGAATAGTTTTGGGATACTGATTATCTGCACATTATTATTTAAAGAATTAGAACAGGTTAACATATTTGAAATAGCGATGTGTTGGAATGCAGCTTTAACGCTGATGCAATCGACGGCACTTTTTTTTTTTTTTGGCTGATTGTCAATATTTTCTCCTTGGTGACCTTGGCATAACACAGAGGAGGCTAAAGACAAGCAACCTCCATCGTTATTGATCCGTCGCCCCTCTTTTCAGCAATTCGTAATTGCGCAATGACAGCTGTTCTGTCACCCAGCCACTGTGAAGTGTTCCAGCCCCAGTCAAATGAGGGGAAAAATCAATATGCTTATCCTTACTATTAAGCAGCACACAAATAGAGCTTCATTCTCACAAACAACATCCAAAGATTGCCGTCAGAATGAAATCAGAGATTACAGTCAAATCACTTTCATCTTAATCAAACGAACCAAGACAAAAACTGATGGTTTGCAACCTGATGTGAAATGGCCTACATATTCTCACTTTGTGTTTTTTGGAGTGTGAAATCTAAAGCATCTTCTCAGCCATAGGCTGGAGGATCTATCGACAGTTATACCCACAATCTCACCAAGGTAATTACTGACACGTGATCAGCATTGTGCATAGAAGTGTGCTGTGGAGGAGGGATGCTCAAGAAAACAGAGCACTCCCACAGTTGTCATGGAAACCGCATCTGTGGAACCAGAGTCTCCTTGCTTAGGCAGTCTAAAAACAGACCAGCCGCTCCAGGTTATTAGGTCATGTGAAGAACACGTGAGGCTCGGAGGTAAGGAACAAACCTGTACAATGGTATAGGTTTATTAAACAGAAACATACTGTAGATGAAGCACAAAAAAAGCGCGGGTTATACGGATGGAATACCATCAGCTGATCTCCAGAGACTCGGTGTGTGGTGAGACAGCTGTCTGAGTTGCCCTGGGCTCAAACAACCAACATTATTATTCTGAACACATCTGTCAGAAGATTATAACATTTGACACGTTAACTCTCTGTTAAGCAGACAAATAACATCACAAACCAATGAAAGAACACATTTTGAGTATTGCATTTATTCATTTGTTGTGTGGTATCATACGAAAAGGTAGAACAGCATTGGTAGAAATGCAACAAAAGTGAGCAGTAGTAATTGAGTTCATTCATAAACATCACATGTAATAACAAGGCACTTTTTTTTACTGGCAGTATATCATCTTTTAAGCATTTATCCGCAACACACAAAATAAAAATAACAAAAAAGTCTTAGAAAGATGAAAAAAAAAGGCTCGTAATAAATGCAAATATTACATATTCACCCTTAATATTACACAATGTTCATTTAAAATTATTACATTAAGACAAAAGAACAAATGTTTTAAGGTCACAGAGGACAGTGTGGTTTGGAGATGAAAGAGAAAAACAATATATATATATTTTTTTTAAACATATTTACTCTGCAGGTCTGGTCGTCAGATGAAATACTGGATAGTTTAGCTCAAACAGGAGGTGAAACACTTAATAACAGCATCCCTGTGAAAACAAAAAAGACATTTATGCATACAGCTGTTGGCTCGATAAAGAGCATTACGTATGGATGGGGGGCTCACGAGCAAAATCCAGAGAAACAGATGGATAATGAAAATACTGATTATGAAAACGATACTTAATCCCAAATAAACTCATAGCTGCATGTTAATGCGCTTTATTAACTTAACATTCAATTTAATTCCTTGTCCTGAGGAGAAAAAAACAGCTTGTTTTGAACTATTTTTTTTCTTTGTTGCAGTAGGGCGGAGCCCTTGCATATTTTATTGTGTTTTGGCGGGAATCCATCGCATGACCAACCCCCTATTGGGCTTATGGAGTGAGGGTTATAGATTTTGATGACTGTAATGCACTTCTTGGGGCATTACAGTCATCAAAAGATAATTTTAGTAAAAGATCATTTGGTAACACTTACAATAATGTTCCATTTGTTCATATTTATCAATTGCATTAGTTAAGATAATTAAAAATAGTTTTAAAGCATTTATTATTCTTAATTTCAACCTTTATAAATATTCAAATCAAAAGTTGTGTCGGTTCATATTATTTAATGGATTTTAGCTAACATGAACTAACAATTAACAGTTGTACTTTTATTAACTAATGTTAACAATGATTATTAAATACTGTAACAAAAGTATTGCTTGTTGTAGTAACACTTTATTATAAGGTGTCCTTGTTACACGTTACATGTAGTTACTATAATATTAACAATAAATTACGCATAATTACATGCAAGTAACACTAAGCAAAACCTTAACCATATAGTAAGTAAATATAGTTAATTAATATTACTCAGTACCTAAAGGTATAATTACACTGTAACAAGGACACCTTAAAATAAAGTTGATCCTTGTTGTTAGTAAATGTAAGTTAATGTATTAACTAACATCAACTATTGGGGCCTTATTGTAAAGTGTTAAAGATAATATTATTAAAGTGCTTCTGTCATGTTTCTAGGCACGTTTCTTTGATGTTTTATGTATCAGATTTAAACTTCTGTTACAAGAACAGTAAGCAATTTCTGTAAAATGATTCAATTAAAAATACAGACCATATAACATATACATACAAGCATATATATATATATATATATGATCATATATCATATTTATAGTATTTACAATAATGGCTTTTTGGTCGAAAATGATGGTACTGTCTTATTAGGAAACAAGAGGAAATGCATAATAAATACTGAGATTAAATTATTAGGCTGAAAAATATTTTTAGCGACGTCGCCCAGTCCTGATATGGAGCTAAAAGATGAGGTAACCATCACGGTCTCCAAGGCAACAGCAGAACAAGGTCACGGTGCCTTCCTCGCCTCAGCCTCCACCCTTTTTCCTCTCTCCTCCGCCTCTGCCTCTGTCACCCTCTCTAAATGTGTTGCTATGCAGACTTTGTCATGCTCAAAATTCACAGGAAGTGGAGGAGGCGTGAAAGCAGTCAAGGTTAAAAGAAAGAGCAGAGAATCAGAGAGAACGACAGAATAAGGAGAGAGACTGACGAACGTCTGCAGATCTGTTACTCCCTCCCGCACTGCACGCACCCACACAGCAGCACGATCAGGAGACTGTTTAGTGTTTAGCCTTAAAAGCTCTGCACATACAGCACATAAATAAATGATGATTAACTCCCCCTGCTTTCTGATGAAATATCGGAGCAACGGAAGCCCTGGCTCTCCAGCACAGCGAGCGGATTTCCTTCCAAAAAAAAAAAAAAAAAAGCTGATTAAGCCGGAACTTAATGACCAGAGAGCAAAAAAACATTTTGGGCTAATACAAAAACAGGGACATTAAGGGATTGTTTTTAGCATATTATTCCCATAAATATAAATATGTTATGTTGTTACACATAAGGACTATACAGAGAAGGAGGGGTAGATATAAAAACTTTTCAGCCTAATATTTTCAGTGTCAATATTTCGCTCTCAAATGGTGAAAAAAAGTGGAAACGTTTTGTTTACAGTCAGCGAGACATTTCACACAAACAAGGATTATTATATCCTTAACTGAAACAAAAAAAATGCTATTACTTGAAATAAAACAAATATTAACACTTATTAAAAATTATTATGAATTAACAAATAAAAATGTAAAAGTTTAACTTATTTGAATTTTATTTAAGTTTAAGTTGAAGTACTCAAATAACTAAAAACTAATAAAACAAAAATAAAAAAATAGAAGCTGTTGCTGTGAACCTACATCATGCGTTCAAAAGATCTCTCCATGCAAGTGAATCCATCAGAGAGATAGCAGGAACATTAGGTGTGGCCAAATCAACAGTTTGGTACATTCTGGCAAAAAAGGACTCACTGTTGATCTTAACGGTGTTTCACTGTCAAAGTTTACAATCAAAAGAAGACTTCACAAAGCAAATACAGAGGGTTCACCACAAGGTGCAAACAAGGCCTGATTAGACTGATCTAGATTAGACCTGATCAGACCACTTCTAGAAAAGCATTCTTTGGACGGCTGAAATTAAGTTCAACCTGTACCACAATGACAGGAAGAAAAAAGTAAGGAGAAGGCTTTGAACAACTCATGATTCAAAGCATACAACATCAACTGTGAAACATGTTGGAGCAATGTGATGGCATGAGCATGCATGGCTTCCAGTGACACTGGGTTACTGGTGTTTATTGATGACGTGACAGAAGACAGAAGACAAAAGCAGTCGGAAGAATTCTGAAGTGTACAGGGATATACTCTCTGCCCAGTTTCAGTCAAAGGCAGCAAAGTTGATTGGATGGCGCTTCATAGTACAAATGGACGATGACCCAAAACATACAGCAAAAGCAACCCAGGAGTTTTTGAAAGTAATAAAGGGGAATATTCTGCAATGGCTAAGTCATTTTCCTGATCCCAACCCGATTGAGCATGCATTTCACTTGCTGAAGACAAAACTAAAGGTAGAAAGACCCAAAAGCAAACAATAACTGAATTCAGCTGCAGTAAAGGTCTGGCAAAGCATCACAAACGAGGAAACACAGTCTTTGGTGATGTCCATGAATTCAAGACTTAAGGCAGTCATTGCCTGCAAAGGATTCTCAACAAAATATTAAAAATGAACATTTTATGTATGATTACATTTCTTACATATATACTTCAAATATATATGGACCTGACTGTATACATGACAGCAGCCAGTGCTCCACACAGATATTGTCTCAGGTAACGTATATAACCATGGTTCCCTGAGAAGGAAACGAGACACTTTGTCCTCCAGGGGTTGCTATGGGGAACACATTCAGCATGACCGGTGTCTGAAGCATGCATCTAAAAATGACAATAACACTGGCCGGCAACAGCCTGTGATGTTATCACCTGGCGTGACCACATTATAAAAGGGTGCCGGGAGAACACGTCATCCGCTTCTTCATCTGAAGCTTACATCCGAAGCATGGCAAGGGAACTAGAGGACAGAGTGTCTCGTTTCCTTCTCAGGGAACCATGGTTACATACGCAACCTGAGACGTTCCCTTCAGAGGGAACTTCAAACTGCTTCTTGATGGCCTGACCGTCTATGGAGTGTTGAGCTCCTCAACGCCTCAGCGAGAGGAGCTCTAGCTCAGAGAATAGTATGATGGTTAAGGAAAGACTCAAATCTCAGGAGACCCCTCAGAGTGAGAAATGAGTAGTACACCCTGGCCAGAGGATAGGGAGCATGTCACAAAGCATGTACTCAGAAGAGTACTATCCCGTGAGAAGGACCCACAGGTCCTGAGATTGCAGTGTTATACTGGGGACCTGATGCTGGGAGGGTTCCGCAGAAGCCCAGGCTGCGTGTCCAAGCTGAAGATGAGGGCTATCACTAGCCTGGATCCAGTACCAATGAGTGAAACCATCACTGTAATCGGTAAACTGTAGGAGTTCCTGACTTAGCAGGGGTTCAAACCTAAAAGTCAGAAAACAGAACAGGTCCGAGTAGCGCTGCATGAAAAGGCTAGTATTACAAGAACTAGCAGTAGAGTAGATGAAATGGATCGTACTCACCAACCATGGCTCCCGCGCATGACTCAGTCTCATGGATATAGGCTGGAGGTGAAGTCAGAAGAGCACTGGGGTCCGGACCATCAGTAGGTACTTCTATGAGACATAGAGACTAACCAAAACATCATAGGCCCAGCATAAGAGACTGCAATGCAAGCGCAGGAGGCTCCTACCTAACCTCAGTCAGGAGGGAAGCTTTTTAGGGGAATTAAGGGTTTGAAGATGAGAGCAGATGTAATACTCTCAGAGGGAGGTGAGTAGATGGCTCAGGTTTTACTCTGGTCCAGATGAAAGCATTGAGAACACCTAGTCTGGATCACCTCCCTCAAATCTTGCCTGACACCCTTAGTCCCACGCGCCTTTTGAGCCCTACCCGCCTGCGGGGGAGTCACAAGTTGCAACACTAGTCTTCTGAGGCCGCCTTTGATCCTTAGATCAGGATGGGCCAGGACCCCTTTGTTGTTCGGGTTCAGATCTGGACTTTCATGGAATGAAGGATTTAAAGGCAGCCAACGCATCTTGGCCTCCTTAAACTTCTCGACCACCGTCTCGACAGAAGTGTCGAAAAGCTCAGAAGTGGAAACCGGCGCATCAAGAAGAAAGCCTCGAAATCTCTTTCGACCCGATAACTGCCAGATTCACCCACAGACGTCTCTCTGTTACTACCATGGCGACCATGGATCTGCCAATAGCAGTGGCTGCTTAGTGGCATGGATTGCAAGATCTGTGGTGCATTGTCTTATCAGGGGAAAGACAATGACCTTTATCCAGGTCTTTAAGCAGATCAGTCCGATAAGCCTGAAGCACCACCATGGTGTGCAACGAGGCTGCAGCCTGATGTATCCAGATGTATCCTGAAGGGGTTTGGACAGCAGGGAGGGAGCCTTAGGGAGATATCAGGCCAGCGTCTCTTCAACAGGGGACATCTTCTCATAACCATTCTCATGCATCCCCTCAATGTTGGCATAACTAATATGTTGAAATCTATGGATGCAAGACGAGAATGGATTTTTTTCCAGGCCTTCTCGATTTCCACATGAAGATCGGGAAGAAATGGAAAGCTCACCTGAGCTGGAGGGCTATGGCTAGAAAGGAAACACTCGTCAAGGCGTCACTTCCTTGGCCCGTTTCCACGGCAAGTCAAGCCTCAATGTGGCACGATTCCATAACCTCATGCAGTTTATCATATGTGAGGCAGGAGCAGGAGGATTGGGAGGATTCTCGACTTCTTTGTCCTCATCTGGCATCTCCTGCTCATCCTGGCTTTGAGCCAGCAGAGCACTAGCCACTGGATCAGACCATGTAAGAGAAATAGCATCGTCGTCCAGAAGCTCACTCTCATCCGTGATTGATGAGCATGAAAGGAAAAGACCACAAGCTCATTTTCCTCCGTGCCTCAGCAACAGAGGGTCCTGAACCACGGAGAGCCGATGGCTGTCCCTCTTACCTCGAAAAGAGAGGCGAACGAGAGCGAAGCTTTTTCATACAAAAAAAGGTTGCAGTGCGTGCAAACTGCCCTTCTCGAGGACATTGCGTGCGTGCTCTTCACCCAAACAAAAGATGCAAAGATTGTGTGTAATCAGGTGTCAAATGACGAGGACATGGCTCCACACACTTAAACGTCTTACCACTTCTCGCCATGGTAAAGAAGAGAAACTGTTCTTACCGGAAATGCACGCTTCAAATAAAACAATCCTGAAGATGAAGAAGATGATGACGTGTACTCCTGGCACCCTTTTATACTACGGTCGCTGTGTGTCATTCCAGAAAGACTGGATGATCAGATCAGATCTCTGTGTGGAGCACTGGCTGTTGTCAGACTCCTTGTGCAAACAAAAATCTCAATGGATTATTAAAATTAATGGCAAAAATTAATGTTTGGAAATTTAAACTGATATTTCCTACTGACACTACAGTAAGAGATAGAAATAACTGACTTAAAACCATTTTTAGCTGGTAAAAATACTAGTGTTCTAAAAATTGTAGCTGAAAAAAAAAACTGATGTTAATTATTTGTTCATTTCAAAACTGTACATGAAAATGATTCGAAGCTATAATGTGTACTGTGATACACACACACACACACAAAAAATATTTAGAAGATTGATGTGATCCAAACTTTCATCATAGACCAGATAAATAATTCATGAAACTCTTTTTTTTTTTTTTTTTTCACAGAACAAACTCAAACAGAATTCAAACAAGATGTGGGTGAACTGTTTAAAGAGCAGGTCATATTGTATATTAAAGTGTCCTAATATTGTGTTGGAGTTGTGTTGAGGTTTAAATACATCTAAAGACAGAAAACACTGTAATTTTCTCAGAATATACATTTAACATTAGAGTCATTTGCCAATGATTTCTAAACGATTGGTTCCAAGCACGTTTGGAGCAAACCCCTCCCTTCTATAAGCTTACTCTGCTCTGATTGGTCAGCTGGCCAAGCCTGTTGTGATTGACACAGAGAGGAGTCCTTGAGCCAGTTAGCGAGTGCTACCGCTGACAAAGCACCTTTACATAAAACAATAATATAGTGCTCCAATCCGTTCTTGTAATAAAAACATAAAATACAAAAACACTTATGCAAGCGAATTGTGCCCACAGCTAAAGTTTAGATGCTAAATTGTAAACACTGTAAATCAGTAAGACAGTAATACCGTGCTTTACCTGGAAACCTAAAGCTGCACTAGGTATACATCACATATTGGCACAAAAACTAGATATGTTGAGCACTCAATTGTGGAAGTGTTTGTGGGCAGGTTAGACTCATAATACCCGTAACAGGCAAAAAATATCTTTATTCAACATGCACTTTTTTGATTAACAACTTTGCAGATTGTTTTCATTTAAAGATAGCTACATTATAAACTGCAAAAGAGATATTTTTCAAAAACCTATATGACCTGCTTTTTAAATCACTATGTGTATTAAATCATACTCGACAGACAAAGAACAGTGAATCTAATTTAATGACGTGGTCTTTAAGAATCCTAATGGCCAAATAAAAAGCGCATTGAAATCATCACGATATTAGATTGCGGATATGCAGCATGCTCATGAAAAAACATGTGCACAGCCCAATGTTCAAAACAGAGATCAGTGGGATAAACAGCTCATGACGTGGAGCCTGCTCATGCTAATCCAGCAAAAACAATGAAAAGAGCCCTAACCCATGATTCCCAGTCACCCATCAACAGCATTACTGAGCTTGTCAAAGGGTGCAGCTATTTCTAGGAAAACGATCATCAGTAAAACAATGGTGAGAGGGGCATCTATAGATAAACCATCTTCAGATAAATGGAAAGATGAGTCAAGGGTTTTGTCTTCAAATGAAACTAAAGCAGCAGGTGGAATACAGAGGGAATCACTGAGGAGGAATTGTTTTCTGAAGCAGGTAAGGCTTAAGGCTGGGGGGGATGGGGCATCCTTGCTGTCAGAATCCATCAGAAACATGCACCGGCACCTCTGGCAGGAAAGGAGGGGGTTGTCTGGTTCAGCAAGAGATGCTATATGTTATAAAGATTATTTTCTATTTAGAAATCCAATGATGCTCGACATTCCAGTCAAAGCCCCTTTTACTTTACTTTGTGTGTTGCAAGTTGTTTACGATGCATTTTGTTTAGTTTATAGAGCGTTACCACAGGCTATATTTTACATTAATGTGTTGCACCATCCCTTTTTATGATTTTCACTTGCAATTTTCTACACCACATTATTCTTCATGTTACTTTTTGTTGTAATTTACTAACTCTCATGGCATTCAATTGAACAATCAATGTCCATGCCCTTTTTTTTTTTTTGATAATCAGACCAAAATTCATTATACACTGATAACCTTCCTCTCCACTGAAGTTGCACTATTGTCCAAATACATAATATTGGACAGAGTTGTTTCTCCCGCCCCTCCTCCTCAGACTCGACCCTCACGCGGGTTGCCATATTGAGGACATAAGCCCCATTCACACCAAGGACGATAACTATAAAGATAACGATAAATATATAGCTCTGAAAATCGTTCTCAATATTAAAGAATAGCAGAGTCCACACTACAACTATAACGATAAAGGCACAGAGAAACAATATAACGATACAAACACTGACATCCAATCAGAATCCATCCTGCTCTCACAAGCTCGAGAATTTAAAGCAGCAGACGAGCATGTGCTGACAATAAACATACGATATTGTTCGCTTGTGTAGACACTAATATTGTTATCTTTATAGTTATCGTTCTTGGTGTGAACAGGGCTTTAAACAGTATGGCATGCCATAGAAGTTTATTTTTAGGGTAGAACCTGCAATCTGTGACCCAGTTCGTTTGCTGTATTCCATGGCTACAATACGCTGTGTTTTCCACCATCTGCCATTCCAGGGTGTTGAAATACTATTTGGTAAATTGGCAGTGGGTGGAGTCAAAATAAAAACAGATATTCCAACACGGAAAACAAGTTTTTAAGTAGAATAACTGGCTGTAGCATTGTTTTCTGGAAAAAAACAAGCATGTGAACTTCGCATGTTTTCTAAATATCCACAAACATATTATGGGATTTTTATTCTTTAGTACAGTCTAAAGTCATACATTCTTTAATCAGTCTCAGTATACTCTCTCAAAAAAAAAAAAAAAAAAAAAAAAAAAAAAAGCTGTCACTGTTGCGGTACCTTTTCAAAAGGTACACCTTTGTGCCTAATGTTTTCATATTGGTACTGTAAAGGTACATATTAGTACCTAAAAGCTATTTAAAGTATACCTTTTGAAAGGTACCACCCCAGTGAAAGCTTTTTTCCTGAGAGTGTAGGTTGCCACAATAAGCCCAAACAAAGAAACAGATATGGATAATCAAAATACCTTTTAAACGTCTTTATTAAGGTATCAGATAAAGAACATTACTGAGCTCATGATTGCAGTGGAAAAACAAGCAGCTGTCTGCATGGCACCGGGAGAGCGGTGCTCCAGCAGGGGATTAGTGCCATATGGTGAAGGCCAACAGCCGCAAGGCCATGAGTAAATAACAACATGTTTTCATTCAGAGAATTCAGTTCCCCATGTGTACACAACCCAATCCCACCCAACAAACATGAACTGAGAGAGACGGTGTCACTATGACACACTGCCATTTAGAGACAAACTTCTAGCTTCCACCGAAGTTAACTGGTATTTAAACTGGTGAACTAAAATTTTAACTTAGGTGTCGCACATGACAGATAGAGGCCATACAACCTAGGCCACACCATCAGACTTAACTAGCTGCAGGATTACAATAACAGTGTAAATACTGTTTCTGTTAAACTTTTTTTTTTACCTGTAGAACTTTTACAGTTGCCAGGCAACATTGCACACCTCAATGTGCTATAATCTTTGGAATGAACGGCCTCTCATTGCCTTATTTTACAACATCGACATGGCTTATTAAATCATATTTCAGTGATATTTCATTATCTAAATAATAATAAAATGCACAAAATCTTACTAAAGATTTTAAATAAAATGTTTGCAAAATCAAATCAATTTTGAAGAAAACATGTGAGGAGGTGTTTACTTACCGTGCAAATGGAATGTAGGAGATGCTGTACCTAAAAACACACAAACACACAGTGTTAATACCTAATGTCCCATCAAAAGCTTAGCAGATTCAAAACCAAAACAATCTGAAAATAAAGGAGTAAATCCATAAGTACGTCATAGATGCCAGTTACAGCTTGCTTTTAAAGTAATGAAATGACGTAACAGTAGATGTGCTTTCCCTGTGAGTTCAAGTGTTCAGGCTTTAATGCTCACCAATGCTATGCAATGCAATGAGTTTAAAAAATAATAATAAAAAAATGAACACTCAGGGTCTTCAGTGTTCTTTGATGAATAGAAAGATTATAGAATAAAAAGAAATATTATGTATTTTAGTAATATTTTGTAACATATAACAAATAAATGCCTTTCCTGTCACTTTTGATCAATTTAATGCATCCTTGCCAAATAAAAACATTGATTTACATTTAATTTAATTTCTATATAAATAAATACAATTTATGCATTTATATATATACAAAATTATATAAATAAACTTAAGACACAGACACACACACAGATTAGATAGACAGACAGACAGACAGATAGATAGAACCTACAACAATACAAAGTATAAAGAATATACAGCCTAAAATATGTCAGAATATAAGCCCCATGTTCAGCTGATTAAACAACTAATTAGGGATTTCGTTACACACAACTGACTTCAAATGAAATGCGAATGCACTGACAGCTTCTCAGAAATGTCTAGCATCAAGGAATCCTCCCTACAGATTTCCCAGTATCCTCTTCATACATGCGGTAAAAGCGGTTGCCAGAGTGACTGCTGTCAGAGGCAGGCTGGCGGTGGTCTGTGTCACAGTGTGAAGGAAGAGAATGTCCTCACAGTGAAACTGACGGCAATTACACGGCCAATAAAATCTGGCCCATTGACGTGTGAAAAACTGGGCAGCCAGGAGCACTCAAATGGCCATCCTCACCCTCTCTATCTCTCTCTCTCTCTCACACACACAGACACACACAGTGTTTGCTCTCTCTTCCTCTGACTATCTATCATACCAGAAATGCTGTGTAAAATATAACATAACCTTCAAAGCTTAAGGCCTATTGAAACTTTTCTTAAACATTCAGACATAGCTTTGCAAAGCAACATCCAAAGTTTGTTTTGAATAACTTTTCTAGTTCTAACAGAGAGAAACAATGTGTGTGGAATGCATATAAAGTAAAGCAATTTAGATTTAATGTAGCAAATAAAAATTTAAAAAACATTCCTCTCTAGTAGAGTTTGTTTCAAAGTAGTGAAGCGGTGAGCCTCGTCCACCTGGTTCTGCACCTGTGAAGGGTTCAGGACACGCTTAGAGGATCAGATTATTTCCACTGCCCAGTTCCACTTAGCTGCTTTAGTGGCATGGGAATACTGCCCATCTGCCGGTCTCTCTCTACCTATCATTCTTGGGCAGTGAGCAGCCTTTAACAGCTCCCTCGTGTAAGTCAAAGCATGAACAAACTAGCAGTAAAAAAAAAAAAGATCTGTTGAAATGGATGTGGTTGCTAGGGTAGTTTTTCTATTATAGTCTCTAGATATGGCCCTCCTTCAGTATAGGTCTACGATTCTTTTTTTCACCTGCTTTAACATCCAGCAGATGAAAATTGTTTGACTGCTTAGAACAGAAATAGCACAAGCCACACAATTTAAGGTATCATTTAATTTCTTGGTGAAAACAGCCCTGAATGTCAGCAGAGACTAGGGTTGGGCGATGTCTACCAAATCTACAGTGAAACATCATGGTGGATGATGACAACGGGAGGCGGGGCGGGGTAAGGGGTGTGCCCGAGGCATGAAACAAATAACGCTCTACGGAGCCACTAAAAGGTTAGCCGCTTGCTATCGGTAGCCCGTTGCATTACAGTACATTACAGTTCACTTACCACATACACAGAGTAAGGAGAAATGTCTGACAGGACGATGGGGAATGATTTGCAGATCCTGAGCACCAATGACAAACATTTCATCTTATCAAATGTGTGGTAAGTACTGCCGCTCCACAGTATAGAGTCCTTGTGGACTATAATAGTTTTTAGTCTATTGTAATGGTCTCCTCACCGGCCTTCCCAAGAAGACCATTAGACAGCTGCAGCTCAACCAGAACACTGCTGCCATTTCTGACTAGAACCAGAAAATCTGAGCAGATCACACCAGTCCTCAGGTCCTTACACTGGCTTCCAGTTACATTTAGGATTGATTTTAAAGTACTTTTACTTGTTTATAAATCACTCAATGACCTAGGACCAAAATATATTGCAGATATGTTCACTGAATATAAACCTAACAGACCACTCACATCATTAAGATCGATTCAGTTAGAAATACCAAGGGTTCACACAAAACTAGGGGAGTCCGCCTTTAGTTACTATGCCACATTTAAATCTAGACATAAAACTCATCTGTTTAGCTGTGCATTTATTGAATGAGCAATGTGCGATGTCCAAACAGATTGCACTGTATTTTATATAAAATCATTTTCTATTTTTAACTGTTTTAAATTCATTTTAAATAATTCAATTTTTAAATAATTTCCAAAGTTTTAAAATTGCTTGTTTTATTTTTGTTATTATTTTTCTTCATGATTATTTTACTTTATTTTATGTAAAGCAATTTGAATTACCATTGTGTACGAAATGTGCTATATAAATAAACTTACCTTGCCTTGCCTTGTGATCGTGAATCAAGGTAAAATGAGAACGCGCAATCGAAAGCGTTTTAATAAGTGGCTCCCTGATGCCCGCAATTTATATACAGTCACCTATACTTACCCAACAATATAATTGCGAGAAAAAGTATTGACATATTTTTTTTTATTCTCCCATCTCGTGGGCTATTTATTTCCTTTAGAGATTCCGAAGTACACTTAATTTCCTTTCCTAACACGGATCTGGGATGCAGTGGAATTCGGGGGGTGTGGGGGAATCACAATGTCAGCTTAACATCGTCTATCGGCCCAACCCTAGCAGAGACCATGTCAACTAGATGTGCCACAGAGACAAATCCCCTCTGAAGACCACGTAATCTAGAAGGCTATCAGGACAAGACCATGGGAACCAGATAGTCCTCTGCACAATCTGACTTTAAGGCAGCCTGGAATTAAACTTCTGGTTTCCTCTGGCCAGAGGTTAACGACACGCTATTTCCCTGTTTAATACTATACAGCTGCTCTGGCACAATCTGCATTGTAAAAAGCAGTATATAAATAATGGGGACTTGACTTGCCAAAGTTTAATAGCATTTTGGGTTTGTTCAAATCCCTAAACCTAAAGGTATGGTCACATTTTCTGCTATTTCGCAAATTTTTGCAAGCAAAATACACTAATTTTAATAGCATCAACGTGATTGGGAATTTCGCATAAGGACAAAAGATTTTTACAGTCAACAGGTTCAAGTTGTTCACATGGATTCACCGCAATGACCTACAGAAAGCTGACTGGTTTGGCTTTTGTGCGAACTGTGCTTCATACATTGCTACACTGCTGACAATAAAAAGCTTTTCTTCTTTTTCTGCAAAATAATTGCAAAATGCTTGAATTTTTTCTTGATCGAATGTCTTTATTCTTAAAGGGGTCCTATTATGCTCTTTTACAAGGCCTTGATTTTGTTTTGGGGGTGTACTAGAACAGGCTCTCATACTAGGTTGTTCGAAAAACATATATTTTTCACATATTTTACATTATTACAACACCTCTCTCCCCAGTCTGGCATGAACGGCTGGAATAATTGCTGTATCAAATGAAGGCCTGCCTTCTGAAACACGAAATGCGCTGTGATTGGTTAGCTGGGCCAGTCTGTGCTGTGATTGGTTAGCTGGGCCAGTTTGTGTTTGTGATTGGTTAGCTGGGCCAGTGTGTGTTTGTGATTGGTTAGCTGGGCCAGTGTGTGTTTGTGATTGGTTAGCTGGGCCAGTGTGTGTTTGTGATTGGTTAGCTGGGCCAGTGTGTGTTTGTGATTGGCAGCACTCAACGCCTGGTCGGGAAATGTCATGCTCCTTACCATAGCCGCCTGCTGTGAGTTTCAGTGTAAATATTGTGTCAAAATCAAATCAATTTGAGCACGATTTAAACCTGGATGATTGTAACCACTCTAAGCTTGTCTGCCTTGGTAAAGCTAGCGTGTCTCTGACACAGTGATAACACTCATTGACTTCTCTAGTGCAGCTCAACCAGGTCTCGTCCCATTCGTCGATATCTGTGATTTCACAAATCCTGGAAAATAAGCGTTGTAGTCCAAACGAGTTGTTCTTTGTGATTTTTGAAAAGTGATTTCTGTTAAATAAAATATCTCGTTTTGAAATGGACTTTAGGCTTTGTAACTTTGGAGATTTTTTTATGCTCAAACAGCAACATTACAGACTAACTAAAGTTGAAAAATTGGAAAAGCATAATAGCACCCCTTTAATGATCAACATCTTCCATCAGATACACCTACAATATTCTACCTACAGTATATAATCACTCCTCTCATTAGTCACATCACTCATTCCAATCATGCGCCTATTTTTTGCCCACTTTCTCACCTTGCCAAGGACTCAACCACCTGCCTCTAAACCTGCAGCCAGACATTGATGACAAATTGCACGCATGGTTTAATTAACAGGTAATCAGCCCACACTAGTAGATGCTCTTGCAACAGCGTTCCAGGGAAGAGCAGAACAAGCTGCTAATTTGTTTTAGGTACCCTGGGCACAGCACTACAGAATGTGCTCAGGTCTTTAGCTGCTAGCATGATTTAGCATTTGGCCTAGTAGTTAAATTCCAGGATAAGCTTCATGAAACACTCATACAGATACACAAAACACTAATATGGTATCAAAAGTACAATTAAATGTTATCTTTAGATGAAAGGTCAGCAGGCTAGGCTAAACTAAATGAAACGTGTGATTTGTACAGAATCAATTATAACTAAAACAATTATATTTAAATGTATTAATGCATAAGCTGACTTTTGAAAGAACATAAATAAATAAAAAGAATCAGAGAATCTGTAATTATAGGCGAGATTTCATTTTAATTTGAGACTTTGCAAGCTGGTTTATTTTGAAAAACAGAACCTTTTCTAGTAACTTTCAATTACACTAACAGTACAAAAAATACATTAAAATCTTTTAGAAACCAACTTTAACATGTAATCTATTAACATAAACTATAAAACTGAAGTCTGAGTAAGATAAACATTTTAACAAAGAGATCAAAAAGATCTTTTTTTTAATCTGAAACAAATCTTATAAATATATATGCATATATATATTTTTTAAGATGATCGACAGTCTATCACTTACCATGTCATAGCCAAAAATTGCAAAATGCAGAAGATGATTGCCAGACCCTTTTTGCCCCACTGCAAGGCAACAAAGAGAAATAAAATATGAATAATATACATTCAAGTGAACAGTCAACCAAATATCAGAAATAAACCGGTTATGAAGAAAGCTTACCCAAAACACTGCACATAATGTCAACACAAGGAATAGCTGGGGGAAAGCACACACAGGTTAAGAAACCGTGATCAACTAACCATGGCATAGAAAAAGACTTTTCCTATATGTTTATGCTTGTATATATGTTGAAACAATGAATCTATTAACAGCTGATGAGATAAACAATCTGGGATTACTCCAGACAATGAGATATTAGTGAGTCAAACACTATTCTCTTTATAGTTGGCAGTAATCCAGAGTAATTAAATAACTCTAGAGCTAGGCATTACATATTTTGAAACTTGAATGAGAACTGCAATCATAAACAACATCATAAGAAGGGGCTCATCATACTTCCATCATACTTCTGCATAGAAATATGTAGCAATCATTTGATAATCTGATTACAACAAGCTTCCTACTGCATTGTGCTGGAGCAAGTGTGAACAGATTCAGACCAAAAACAGATTATATGGGAAAGTGTCACACAGAGCCACTGTGATTTTTTTTCTGGATTACAACAGCAGTCCTTTGAATCTCTTAATTCCCTTTAAGAGCCTCCGGATTTGTGACTGTAAAAGGCTGAAGCATTCCTTCTTCCCTGCTGGCCTGCATGTGGATATCTGTAATGTCCCAGGCAAACTGTTGCCTACTGTATGTAGCTAAGCTAGTTTCATCGTCTCGTATCACTCAACGGTGTCTTTCTTGCATTATTTTAACTCTATAATATACATATGTTCTCTATTCTGTATCAGTATTCTGTTTGTTTACTTGATGTCAAAATATGCTGAGATATTCACACATATGTATAATAGACAAAAACATCTTATAAAATGTTTTGTTTGAAAAGCATGCTTGTGCATTATTTTCTTAAATACACTTTGACATTTTGTTATCTAATATAATGACAAGGTAAAAAGAACATCTAATAAGGAGAATATCTAATAAGAATGAGTCAGCTACGAGGTTAAATCTGCCTTCCCAAAATGTCTTTTCTCATTAGCTCTCCAGTGCTGACGCAGTGTGGCGGGCCAGAGGCTTTCTTACCAGCATCATAATAGTGGCTATGAGCCTAGTGGGCTCGAACATTCGCTTCAGCTGTTTGAATGGGCCCATCAGGAAACAGGTGCTGTGAAGAACAGAGACACAGAATGAGATCAGTTCACAAGGCACATGTATCCATCACTCATAGTAAACACAAAAGGTGCTCATTAGGTGCATTAATCAGTCATTAAGCAGTCATTAATCACTTAGGAAAAGAATACGTTGATGATACTTTCATGCATTTTCTCCAAACTTGTTTCTATACAGATGTCAACTGTAAGTAAAATGCTACAATACTATAAAGTACGCAAAAAATAATAATATGCACAGTTGTATGCAGTGTTACATGTAACCCGAAAACATTCCATGATATTTATTTAATAGAAAAACTATTAACATGAGAAATAATTATATTTAATAATTTAATCATAACTTATTTACTTTGAATTTGGTTTTTGAATAGTAATCTAATCACTGAAATAGAGTTCAGACCGACTGACTAAAATGAACTAAACAGAAGCTATTTAAAAAAATCTGTTAATGGAGGATCATCTGATGTCTAGGAAACTAAACAGCTAATTAAAAACACATTAAAATTATCACAAGCAAAATCATCACAGATTTATCATGAATATTACCAAGCTCTTGGTAGTAGCTACAAATTTTAAATCTCCTGACTTCACGAAAGCAAAACCATATTGATTTCCACTTGAGTGACAGGAAGACACCAAAGGCATCAATTAGCATAATTCCTAAATCTATATAGCTTTTTTTTATTATTAATTTATGCTGTGAGACATCAGCAAAATCAGTTAGTATCACAATGACGCAGACGGACTCCAGACTCAGTGAGAGTAGATGGTTTGTGCTCAGGTCCCAGGGGGCTGAACCCATCTCCCCTGCATTACTCAAGCAACCTTAACCAAGACACTCATTAGATCACAGAAACACTAATGCATGAGCCAGCCATGATGTCATCCTCTCTCCTACGAGAGCAGGCATCGAGGGCGGCCATAATCTGACATTTTCAAATGGCGTCTACAGAAGAAAAAAGGGCTAGCTCACTTGCTTGTCCTCTACCGTATGAGTTACTTTAAGCTAAATGCCAAAAACAGACCAAGACATGACCGATCTGAATTCACAAGTCAAGAATATGCTCAGATCATTTTTCAAAAGAAAAAAGAAATTATATTGTTCAAGAAAATGAAACCTATTTTAGGATTTTTGTGAGATCATAAAAAAAAAAAAAAAAAAATCTGTTCCCAATACAAAAGACCAAAAACAACTCAAACATCATTCTCATTACTATATTGCAAAAAAGAAAATGCTATATTGTACAATAATCAACCGGTCTTCTAAATGTAAATGCAGAGTTGTAAATAAACAGCATGACGTGCATCATCTCTTCAGTCTGGGTCACGGCCTTTAAATGAGGCTTCCTGATGCTAGTACCTGCTAATATGTCATGCCAGTAGGTTTCCAAACCGCTACCATGCCCAGAACCAATGTTGTGTATTTAAAGCAGGTAACCCAGACAGCATGACCCTTCACTCTAAAGACTTCACCTCTGTAGCTCTGTCAGGACAAGTCTGTGATTAAGGACAGAGTCTGGTTACTGATCAAACCTGCTCGGATCTTTACTGAAGTGGCCGAATGGCTCAGTTTAATGATTTCTCACAAGGTTGAGTTCTTCAAAGTAAAAATCTATCTCCGAATATGCAGAGATGCAGTCTGGCAGAATTCTTCTGGGTCACTTTTCCATCTCACTGCCCTGGTTACTAACTTGGTCTCTTCCTGGTTCCTGCATCACGAATGGAAATAAGTGACTGCAATGTCATGCTTTTCTGGACTTTTAGCTACATTGCACTTCATTTACAACCAGAATATGTCAGGTAGTAAGTATTTCATCCCAAAATCAAAGGGGTAAAAATAATTGTTATATATAAGATTTTTTTTTTTAATTATTATTCATGACATTAAAGGGGTCATATGATGTTGCTAAAAAGAACATTATTTTGCGTATTTGGTGTAATGCAATGTGTTTATGCGGTTTAAGGTTCAAAAAACACATTTTCCAAATACTGTACATTATTGTTTCTCCTCTATACCCTGCCTTTCTGAAATGCATTGTTTTTTTTACAAAGCTCATCGTTCTGAAAAGCGAGGTGTGCTCTTATTGGCCAGCTATCCAGTGCTTTGTGATTGGCCGAATGCTTCAAGTGTGTGATGGAAATGTTATGCCCCTTGCCATACTGTGATGTGCGTCCCGGTCAGAACACCGGCACCACAAGACAAAACCAATACAATCCATTACAAACGAGCCATTTGTTGCATTCAAATAGGGACATAATTACAGATTATAATGACTTATTCTGTGTTTTTACCCATTGTGTTGCATCACGCCGTGTAAACATAAAACCATGTCTGCATTTGTGATCGGAGAAATGTCAAACAACAAGCTCTACTCTACACCAGCGGTTCTCGATTCCAGTCCTCACACCCATATTTCACACGTCTCTCTTTGTTAACACACCTGATTCAGATAATCAGCTAGTCAGAAGTGAGCTCCGTGCATGAACTGTGTTCCCAATGACATGGTCCCTACACAGTGTTCATTGCTCTCTACTCCCTGAGCAGGGGAAATCTGTTGAAGTTCACTTCACTTCGGAACATTCATTCACGGATTTGCACTGCGCAACGTCTTCTCACACGGACAAGTGTGACATCATATACCTCTGTAAATAAATACAATTTAAATTGACGTCTCGCACACTTCAACGCACTTTGAATGGAACATATACTTTCGCTTCGAACTGGAATCATAGCGGAATATTCTGTGATGTCCACTTCGCAGGGCACTTACGTTCGAATAGAACAAATGTCTGAAGCCATAAGAGAAACATACAAAATGTGCAGAGCAGGGAGGCACGAGGACTGGAATGAGAACCGCTGCTCTACACTGCTCAAAACTCATGTTTAAATCATCAGTGGCAAATTCTTTAAATATGTAAACATACTTACAGACTGTGAGTCAGAACAGTCGGCACTGTAGTCTACTCTCCCAGGTTCAGGAAACAGTCCTCATAAAATGTGCTGCACACGTCTGTATATTTGGGTTGAACTGTTCTGGAACAGTGTTGTAAATACAACTTAACCACTGATTTCTAGTTGTGTCATCTTTTGGAAGGCCAAACAAAGTAGAAACAGCATCTCCATGACATGGTGCCGGCAGCAACAGCGAGAATCAAAGGTTACGCCTTCTTTCTTTGTGTGAACATTTGGATGGCATTATGCAAATCTTCCCACATAGTGATGTAGACATGCAGGGGTGTGTTTAAACGAGGTGTTTTAGGAGGGAATGGTTGACTCTTAACTTTTATAAAGAATATCTCTTTGGATTTGAGACTTTAGTCTTTGCAACTTTAAAGATCTTCTTTATTCACCAAGAGCTTGTAACACTCCAAAGAGAAAAGAAAAACTTGAAATCGCATCATATGACCCCTTTAAAACTGCTGACAGCGGCCATGGTGTGAACTATCATGACCAGCAGGAATCATCTGGCCTTGATGAACTTTGGCTATTGTTCATTCTCAAACTATAACTAAGGGTCAGGGCTCATCACACAAGAAGACCTGGTTTCTTCTTTCTTAGTGCTTTATATCTTTCCTGTTGGTAATAATAAAAATTACCAATACCTGTCACTAAACACTGACAAATGAATCATCAACTAATTCAAAACTAGACTGTGCAAAGACAATTCAATTGTCCATTTAAAATATTGTACTGATTACTGAGACCATTCAGCCTGCTGGTGATTTCAGAGAACCAGACAGACCCGTTTCAGACTTCGAGAACAGAACATCTTGCCACATGGCAACCCAACAACACTGTAAGAGGAAGAGAACAAACTTCTAAGCCCTACTTAAAAGACAATGCATGTCTATGGGAGCCAGAGAACATTTGTGAAGGGAAGTTACAAGACTTTGACAACTTGAAAAAGAGTGTTATATTGCCATCCTCTGAGCTGGTGCATTGACAAAGCACAAAGTTATGAAACCACACCAAATGCATGGTTTTAGAGGACTAATCCTGCCAGCCTCTTCATGCATTCATGCCTTCAGCTGACATGTAACAAAGACATGAACAAATTCCTGACGTTCAGGTCAATATCAAGGACAATTGTATTGGGTGAGTGGCAGTTGATGATTTGGTCTTCTGCTCACAGAATATGGAAACATAAACAACAAAATTTGAATGCACTGTCAAATGTCAAATATACAACAACGCCCAAATGTCAATGTCAAATTTCCTTATATAGTGCTTTTCACAATACATACTGTTTCAAAGCAGTGTTATAGAAAATCATGATGTTAATGTTTAAAATATTTTAATATTTTCTTGCCGTACAGTTGCATTTCTAAGTGTAGAGCTGGGCTCTAATATAATTTACAAAATTTTGTGGATGTGGATGTATGCATGTATAGAGCATTTACATACTGTGACAACTTTAACTAAAGAGCTGGGTGATAATATAGTTGTATTTTTTGCAATGGAAAAAAAAAACAGTCAGCTGACATTTGCTACATTTTATATATATAATATATATATATATATATATATATATATATTTATATATATATATATATATATATATATATGTAGCAAACGTCTGCTGACTGTTGTTGTTTTTTGCATCGAAAAAAATGTTTTACTGTATGTATGCAGGAAAAATGAGGATAACAGGTTTCTAGATGTAGCAATGTTATCAATAGGGGTTGGCCAGTTTGAGATTAAATGTTGTAGTCACTGATAAATGTATATTAAATACACTGAATGAACATTTAAGAGACTGTTCCATTGCATGCATGTCCAACACCCAGCATAATTACACTTACCTTGAAATTGCTGCAATATTTCCAAGGGTGTAGAATACAGCAAACAAATTAACACCAGCTTTGGGCAAGAAGAGGAGTGCAGTTCCCTGTTTCAGAAGATGTAATACGGCTTGTTAGTAAATTTTAAAACATTTCTCTGAAACAACCTGTCTGTGCTAAAAGAAACTCATTTCGATTAATCCACTATCAAATTCAGAGTTTGTACAAGAACAAATTAACCAGTCCTGCCACCTAGTGGTATTACAAAGCTTTTTGCGCTGCATAAAATATACAGTGTTCCCAAATTGTGTTTGGAACATAATCACATTTTAAACTGTATGAATGTTGCTGCATGCGATAACAAAAATATCACATTCATAAAGTGGTATGCTAAATGAAGCTAGAGCTTGTATTACAACTAACTGGATTAACCATGTTTGCATGCAGTGACCAGTCCAGAAATTGGTGTCAATGTGATTTTTAGTGGATTTCTGATTCACACAGATGTTATAGTTTTTAAAAACTCCTCCCTGGTATCATGTACAGCAGTTTGCATGCATAGTTTATGGTTGCTGATGTATGTGTTATCAGTAATGTCTTGTCACACCAACTGAAAGCAATTTGCAGGGGAAAGAAGAACAGGGTGGTGTCATTAGGCACCCAATTCACCCATTTGTTATCATGGGTTCACATGTGTTGCACTGCAAAAAGCAATGGGGTTTTGTTTTGCTATCAATTACCTATTCATGAGAGAAACGCAAAAAAATCGAACCTGTTATTCAAATTTCTTAAATAACATTTACTATCATATATATATATATATATATATATATATATATATATATATATATATATATATATATATATATATATATATATATATATATATATATATACACAGACACACACACACACATATACATATATATATATATATATATATATATATATATATATATATATATATATATATATATAATATATATATATACACACATATATTTTTTTTTTTTTTAAACTTTGCATATTCATGCACATCCGTTGCATGGTAAGCGCTTATGTGACATGCAATAATCAATGGTGCTTGGTAGCATTTTATAATTTTTAAATTAACTCAAGTATGAATGAAATTTTAGGGGAAGATAAGCCTATTAGTCTAAATAATAACATCATGAGGGTGAGAAAATGAAATTAATTTTTGGGTGAACCAAACACGTCATGAACATTGAGAGGGGACCTCTTTTTTTAAGGGGTTTATCTTTATATTTAAAATATTAAAATGGCAGTGGTGTTTTTATTTTAAAGGAATTAAATAAATCAATGATTTAAATGGATTTAGAGGAATAAATAGAAAGAAGAGAAAAAACTGTAAAAGAACAAAACTACGATTTTTTTGTAATCAATTTAACCCTCTGCAAATACTATTTTTATTTTAAAATGTGTACCCATTCAATCTTATTTGTATGAATAATAAAAATTGAAAAATCCTCCTTGTCTCATCAAGTTCAATTGAAAGACAGTAATCACTTAAATGACAGCCTATTGTTTAATTCAACACTGTGAAATTTTCATCTTACCCCGCACTCGTTCTCTGTTAAAAAACAAATAGAGGGGCTAGAATTTGCACAGTGTCTGTGAGCAGTAAAGCCCGCCTTCTCGATTTGATTGACCACCTCAATCATTTTGACATTATTGACGAGTGCAAAAATTTTTTTATATCCTGTCAAATATCAAATATTGGAGGAAACGTTTTGGTCATTTCTTATAATTGAGGGGTACTTGTCTCCCTCTGTGTCTATGGTAGTTACCTGGGGTTAACTATTCCTTAAAGAGTAACATAACAACAAATGACTAAGTGTCTTAGAAATCAACTAGTCCAGTGTGGCTGCAAATTGTTGGACAGATAAAACCTTAATGGGAAATAATGAGGAACGTTAACTCACAAGTATTGAGCACAGGACCCCTCCAGCGAAACAAATGACAAACCACTTCACCCGTGTGCCGAAACTGAGTGTTGTGCCATCCATCATCTACAGAGAAGATTCACAAGATGTCACATGGTTCATAATGCCCCACAAATAAAGACCAAGAGTTCATGCTTTTAGCTTGCTTATGACTGTATCTGATTCATTAAAATGTCTCTGATTTATATATGCACAGACCCACAGGAAGAACAAGACAGGAAGAAAATGCACAGTTGTTCTTGCTTTTCCCTATAAAACTTCACATGACGACCATGCATGCATCACATCATAAACTGTTAAGATTAACAGAATTTGTTGGTACTTTAGAGAGGAATAAATGTGTATATAACTAAACGAAACACATCACAGCAGCACTGTAGAGCTCACGGTATGATGAATCGTAAAGGGATCAAATAAAATGTGATATCTCATAATATTAACCCTACTGTATGTGAAACATTTAGTGTTATTTTAAATGGAAAAACAAGTAAGGTCTGCAAGCGTGTTTCAAGCCCAGTTTCAGATTTTTCAGATTGGCTTGCAGAAACGAAACAACATCTGGAGGTCATGACCTTACCTCACATGATCCTTCCCCTCAGGAAGCATGTAAAATCAGCAATGTTAACAAATATCATTATCACATAGCAATTATTTGCAAGCAAACAGAAGACAGACTATATCAGGTGCAAAATAGAGCAACACTAATCTAACTAAAAAGTACCATGGTAATACTATGGTTTTTGATATGGCACTATCATGTTGTTGTTAATATGTATTCAACATTAACACTGTCGTGATGGTAATAATTTACTAGCATAGTATTCTTTGAAGGACACTGGAGTACCATGCTGTATAAATATGCCACTCTTCTATTACCATCTGCTGCCTCTACTGTATCATAGCACTTTTTGTAAAAACTAAAAGTAAGTTAAAATATCACCAGTGTGAATGTACAGTAGTACATAAACTCTACAGGGCCTATCAATTACAGACTGAGGCACACTGCAAATAAACACACGTTCTCCTTATACCTGAGATGTAAGTCCCACTTCTTCATTCTCCTCTCCTCCACTTAATACACGACGCAACTTGTCCATTGTTGCTCGTCAGGTGAAACAGCGCTCAGTTGATATTATTTAACACTTCCTCGAAGTTCAGCATTGACACAATTCAGACGTTACTTTTCCCCACCCGTGTTCTGATAAGCCCCGCCCTTCATCTTACCGACGAACGCAATGGTTGGGCGTACTAAAATGAGTGACCCCTAAACTGACCAATCATAGACAGCTTTTAAAACTCGATAGCCAATCCTGCCGTAGGAGGCGGGCATTGCGAAAATGTAGCCCTGTGTCCCAATGTGCATACTATCCACCCTATCTGCTCTAAATAGTATTAAAAATTACTAATATCACATAGAATTTAGGATGGATAGTATGCACATTGGGACGCAGGCTTGGTGTGATGTGGTACTGTTTTTGAAGTGCCCGTCATGATGTCACTTTGTAGGCAAAAACCCAGAAGCGAGTTAGTATTTTAGCACTTCCGGTTCCATCGTCCCAGAGTCAATGGTTTTTTTGAATGGGAGTTTGGTTAAATCCCCTAAAATAAGGTGCGTGGTTCACACAGGCTCAAGATACTTTCAGGTTTTATTCTACGACATAAAACACACCAGTTACACCCCACTCGTGATTTTTTTAAACACTTAGATTTCTTAAAAAAAAGGCGGTTGCTAACACAAGGATAAAATAACATTTCCTAACAAAACGATAGTAAAACGATAATTGTGTTTTTTTTTTCTTGTCTTCACCACTTGGCTACTGTTGTAAAATGTTGAGAGATTAAAATAAATAAATAAATAAATAAATAAATAATAATAATAATAATAATAATAATAATAATTAAATAAATAAATAAAAAACACTGCAAGTGACGTCACTAGCAGAAACGCAAGTGTCTGAGCGTGCAAGTGCATGTCTGCAGCCAGCTGCCAGACCCTCTTGATTATGTTCTTTATATAAGAAATGCATATTCTTAACATATGTTAAAAGTGAGAGATGAGAGAACAATTACTCAATTTTAATACCTTTTTTTTTGTACAGTTAGATACCTGTCATCGTTAATGTCATCATGGAGACAGTATGAATCAGAATCAGAATGAGTTTTATTGCCAGGTATGTTTACACATACAAGGAATTTGTTTTAGTGACAGAAGCTCCACCGTGCAGAATGACAGTGACAAGACGGGACACAGATAATAAAAAGAATAATATAAAAATATACAAAATAGACATTGCACAAAAAGTAAAACACAAAATATAATATAGACAATTATGTATGTACAGGTATGATATGTGCAAATTTGAAATGTAAATAAGTATGTGTGTTAAATAGATAATGTATATAGTGTCGTGTGTTCCAAGATTATTGTTAAGTGTTCATGAGATGTGTCTGTGTCTGGCTGTTCTGGTGCTCAGAGCTCTGTAGCGTCGACCAGATGGCAACAGTTCAAAGAGGATTGCACCAGGATTGAAGTCTGCAAACAGGATCCTCACTTAAGTCCCTGGTCTGTCTAGATGTTGCAGGATGTAATGCAGTCCCATGTTGACTGTATCATCCACAGACCTGTTTACTCTAAAGGCAAACTGCAGGGGTTCAGTAAGGGCCCTGTGATGTCCTTCAGATAAGCCAAAACTAGTCTTTCAAATGATTTCATGGCCACAGACGTTAGAACTACAGGCCTGTAGTCATTAAGTCCAGTAATTTTGGGTTTCTTTGGGAAGGGGATGATGGTGGAGTGTTTGAAGCATTAGGGGACTTCGCACAGCTCCAGTGATCTGTTGAAGATCTGTGTGAAGATGGGGGCCAGCTGGTCAGAGCAGGTTTTCAGACAGGTTGGTGCAACACCTGGTCTGGAGTGCTGTGGGGGTGGGAGGTTTCAGGAGGTGTGAATGGTGTTTTCGTCTGCCAGTTGTTGATTCTCCACAGTGCTGGGGGATGGTGTCTTGTATTTGGTGATGTCTTTCAGACTTTTTCACACTGGAGCAAGATCACTGGAAAGGAATTGGTTCTTTAGCTTGCCAGTATAATTCCTCTTTGCCTCTCTGATCTCCTTTTCCAGTGTGTATTTGGCCTGTTTATACAAGAATCTGTATCAATTTCTGCAAGCATCTTCTTTGGCCTGATGGAGCTGTCTGAGTTTTGCAGTGAACCATGATTTGTCATTGTTGTAGGTTAGATGAGTCCTGGTAGGAATGCACATGTCTTCACAGAAACTGATATATGATGTTACAGTCTCCGTGAGCTCGTCCTGATCGGTGGCAGCAGCTTCAAAAACCCCCAATCAGTGAGGTCAAAACAAGCAAAACAAAAATCATAAGGATATTAAGTAAAGATCATGTTCCATGAAGATATATGTATATATATGATATGATATGAAAATATGATATATATATATTTTTTTTTTTGCACCCTCAGATGGATGCGTATGGTGTCGCAGTCATTTTGTTCTTTCACTTTAAAAAGCTATGGGACATCCGAAGTCCCTATTTTTGCAAAGGAGTATTTGTGACCCTGGACCACAAAACCCGTCATAAGGGTCAATTTTTGGAATCTGAGATTTATACATCTTCTGAAAGCCGAATAAATAAGCTTCCCAGTGATGCATGGTTTGTTAGGATAGGACAATATTTGGCTGAGTTATATATAAATGTGTAAAATCTGAGGGTGAAAAAAAAAAAAAGCATATTACTAATCAAAAATTAAGTTTTAATATATTTACAAAATATCTTCATGGAACATGATCTTTACTTAATATCCTAATGATTTTTGGCATAAAAGAAAAATCGATACTTTTGACCCATACAATGTATTATTGGCTATTGCTACAAATATACCTGTGCTACGTAAGACTGGTTTTGTGCTCGAGGGTCACATTTAGGAACTAAATGTAAATCCACTTGAAAACGTCCTTTCCAGGACACTGTTATGAATATGTGAATATACTTATTATTTCACCCTATCAATTCCAAGAACTGAAATGGTCCACAATTCATCACCACACATAATAACACTGAGACCAGTTTGATCACATTTGTATGTTGTTTATTTATAAATTGTTGGTATACAAGCCAACACAAGGCATAAAAGTATAATTTCTTTTCTAGCAAGGACAGATCCTAATGCTATTGCTGTTTGGTAGGGTCTCTACACCTGATGTACAGCATTAACCTAAGCTAGCAGAAGCACTGATGCGCTGAAATATACCTGTTTTGGGGAGTTGTTAAAACAGATGGGGGGGGGGGGGTAACAATCATCATCATCAACAACAACAAAAATGTAAAGCTTTTCACGTGTAAAAAATAAGCCACACCAGCAAAAGATAAAGTTTGGCTGAAGGTCCTTAAACAGCCCAGAATGTTTTTGCTCTGCATATCAGAGCTTCATTTTGGAAAAGGTATTGATCATATTCATACAAAAATACTGGACTGTCGCTTTATCATACAAAATTAAGTTTTTTTTTTTTTTTTTTTCATCTGTACTGCTATCATTAATCTTTCAGAGGCTGCTACAAATTGTGTATGGCATGCAAACATAATTTCTGAATATCCTTAAGTAAGTTTCACAGAGCAGAGGGTGCTATGTGTGGAAAACAGATTCCCTAATACACTGTCATGAGCTAATGCATATAGGCAAGATGTGACATTTAATGGAAGAATGATGGTAAACTTTAACAAACTAATAGAAGATTATGATGGATAGCTATAGGTGTAATGGCAATGACCTCAGTTCATAAATCATGTCTTTTGCTTTCAGGATTGTTGATTTAAAGACTTTACAATAAATTTTGGTAGTCTAGTTCAAACTGTATTTACACTTTTTTTTCTTTTTTACATTTCCACAAAAGTGAAAATGTATGCACATGTTTATATTCTAAATTTTTTTTCTTTATCATCTTTCAATCAGTCTAGTGCAAAAGTGTGGCACTTGGGCACTTGTTTAGGTTTCATGTTTATGCATAAAGGTCACTTAATAATAAGGTAGTGGATATCTTCAATAAAAATAATATTTAAATAATTAAACAGAAATATAAATAAACATGCATATTAACAAAAACATAAATAAATAAATAAAACCAGTGTGGTGCAAATATGCAATATGATTTTTTTTTATATAATAATAAATAGATTATTACAATTAAAAACAGCTGTTTTCTGTAGTCTCAGTATTACATAAGACCAATAAAATCACCAAAAAGATGAACTAAAAAAGTCAAACTGGGACATTATAGAAGGTTAGAAAAACAAAAACAACATGAACGATGTTCCTTGTGCTTTCATTAGCATGTTAGAACCATTTGTTTGTCATAAAAATACATCCTGTACATGGCATGCATGTTCAAAAGATGCTAATAATGCTGGCACATAGCTAAAGGTGCAGCACTGTCACCATGATAGACCAAAGCATCTTCTACATGGCTCTAACTGAAGTGTCTGCAGTAAGTGGTAGCAACTGTTATGAACGTCCGCCTGACAGGGGCGTTGCACAAGATCCCGGGCCCTATGCATAGGCAGTCCTGATGGCCCCCCATGCCCCCCCATAAAAATATCCAGGTAAAATAAAATATATTCCAGACTTTTCAAGGGCCCTCTCTTCCTCTCTTCCCTGGTAATCAGTACTGGTTTTACCCCCAGTCCGACGCCCCTGCCGCCTGCACACAGTTTGGGAATGATAACTGTGATCTTTGTTATGCACCGTTAAAACTACACACTCCATGATGCGACACTCCTGAAGTCTACAGGGGTGGAACACACATACACACACACACACACGCACAGAACACCAGCGTCACGCTCTGAAAGATCTGTTTTTGAGCCCCGACAGCTGTGATGTTTGCATCTGGCCCTCATCAATCTCTTGACATCAGCAGAGACACTTGGCAGATCATTTGTCACTCTTTGGAGATTGCTCTGACACTCTGTGGTCAATCCAATTTTTGCACTCTGCTCCGGATGTTTTGCCGGTCGTCTGGTGCCTTGTCCGAAGCCGGTGTGCTCTGACATGTCTTAAAGCTGTAGAAGCTCATGTGTCTGGCTGGAGTGCTATAAACGAGTGGATGTGAGTCTTTTCATGCCTCTTCTCTGAGCCAGACAGGAAGAAAGCACTGGCTCCAGTTTTGGGGCCTGAGGTGATCGATTCAAAGCTGAGTATGTGGCAGCCATTGCCCCCTAAGAAATAATGGCATGGGTTGAATTAATATATCATAAATTATACAATGACAAAGTAGTGATCTGTGATCATTTAAAGTGACAGTTAAAAATTGCATGCAACAATACATTAATACCATTCAAATACTGTTTCTTTTATTCAGCAATGGTGCATAAAATGAATCAAAAGTGACAGTACTTTTTTTTTACGTTGTTAGAAAGGACTACTATTACAAATAAATTGTTTATGTTGATGATTTAAGCTTTCTATTCATTAAAGAATAAAAAAAATAAAAAAAATAAAATGATATTATGATATTAAATGATTTCCGAATAATTATGTTATACTGATACCTAAAATAATGACTGTTGAAAATTTAGCTTTGCATCACAGGAATAAATTACATTTTAAAATATATTCAAATAGAAAATGCTTGTTTTCATTTTTTTATATCTTACAATATTCACAGTTTTTTTCACTGTATTTTGATTAAATAAAGGTAGCCTTAGTGAGCATTAAAACGTCTTTTGAAAGCATCACAATTTTTGTGAATGGTACAGTATGCACTGTTATAAATAAATATATAAATAAAATAAAATAAAAATAGTTGATGTCATATCTATCCTCTATATTCCCTCTCCACATAGTTAGCCTATTTGCTTTGTTAATACAAAGTTGCAAATTTTCTAGATTATTTTTAGTATATAGCTATCTTATATATCTTATATATATATATTATATATCTATTATAGATATATATATATATATATATCTATTATATAAGTATATATATATCTTTAGTATATAGCTATGACTCCAGAATTTACTTAACGGGACTAAAAATTATAAACTTCAAAATTATAATGATCACCAGAATTGTTTAGTTCCTTTAAATTAATTCAAAAGAACAAATAATTTCTTTAGATTTAAAGTTTTTTTGTTTTTTTGTTTGTTTGTTTGTTTGATCTGTAAAGCGGAACAGATGCAGTTTTACAGGTAAACATGAGGTGGCGATATTGCACTTTGATAGAGGAGTGTGGATCTGGCCACAGCTCAAACGCTGCTGCAGCAGCAGATGGGATGACAGGAGCAGTACCTTCACCAGTTGCACATCCTGTCTGATCAGCTGGCTCTGAGATAACTGATCGCGGTTCACTATCCAGGGATGTCTGAGAACAAGAGGTGCCGTCAGCCGCTGATGAGGGTCCACATGCAGCATTTTACTTACAATGTCCTGTTCAAAGATGACAAAAATTACATATTCTGAAACTGAAATCATTTAGAACTTAATAAAGATGATTTAGAGAATGAAGCGTCTTCACAGCTGATGGTAAAGACTAAACACACATTAGACTGAATGCACATTATTTTCTAGGGCTGGCCGAAGAGTGTGTTATCAGACTAGTTTTCCAAACCTACCTTCCTCTCAATATGGTATTAGAGTCGATAAGCTAGTTTCTGTAACTCTCTTCTGCTTGAAACAAATACAGCAATTCAAAAGTATTTGTTTGTGTTACCACTCAAAAATAATCATGGCTCTCTCTGCATGGTTTTTATTGCCTAAATATTCTATCTACACTGCTGTCTATTACTCTGAACTGTAATATTGATATACACTACAGGTCCAAAAAAATCTTAATGTTTTCAAAAGAGTATTTAATTCTCAAAATAAATACATAAATAAATAAAACAACAGTTGCTGTAAACACAGTTATATTGTAAAGAATTTTTCCAATTTGAAAGTACTGTTTTCTATGTTCATGTTAATGTGATGGCAAACTTGAATGGTCAGCATCATTACTCCAGTCTTCAATGTCACGTGAACCTTCAGAAATCATTCTAATATGATGATTTGGTGCTCAGTTATTGCTCAGGAATAAATTACATTTAAAAATACATTTATATAGAAAACTGTTATTTTAAAATGTAATAATATTTCAAAATATGACTGTTGTTACTGTATCTTCGGTCAAATAAATGCAGTCTTGGTGAGCATAAAAGACTTCTTTCAAGAAAAGACGAATTTTTAATTATGTAATTAAGTAGAATTGTAATTATTTCAAGAGTTTGACCGGTAGTGTAAATAAATATAAAACTGAAAAGGATAAAACCTTTTTCTTACATTTATTAAGTAAATGTGGAAAAAACATTTATATTAACTAATTTCTACTTTACTTATTTAATAAAATAGCAAAAAAGATTTTAACAACCATATTGAATATTGTCAAAAGGCAGGAAAATGTTGAGTTAAAAAAAAAAAAAGTTGGTTTATGGGCTATACACTGTATTGGCCAGACCTAATCCCAACATGCAAAAATCAGGAAGCTGACCTTTGCTGCGTCAGACACCGTGTCCCAGTTGCCTCCTGACAGGGCAAATTTCCCACTGCCAATGCGAGCCAAGATCTCTTCTGGTGTGTCGTCAGGGCCGTTAGCGAAGGGCGTGAAACTGTGGGACAGAAAGAGTGCTGAATGTGTGAAAGAACTTGTGAATGTGCCCTTACAGAGAAAGGGTGAGAAGAGAAAGAAAAGAGTGGCTTTCATTTTTGTAATACCCCCATTTCCACTGTGTTATTTTTAGCGTACACACATGGCTAGGTCAGAAGAGTGAGATGATTATTATTTTTTTTCCAAATGTTCTGATTACACAGAGGTTTAAAGCTCAATTCATAGTTAGGAACGTTAAATTGAGAGAGCTGCTTGGCTTCTGATAGCTCTGGCATTGTGTTCAGAACCATTACTCTGAGACTTGACCCGGCTTACGAACCTAGTAATCCCCTCCACACTGCTGTAGAAATTAGTCCCTCATCCGGGCAATGGGAGAAAGGATGTGCTACAGGATCAGGATTTTTTTCTTATGTGCGACTGGCGACTGGTTGCTTGTTTTGTTTAACTAGGACTACTTTCTGCTGCTTTTTCAACTTTACGTTGAAAGTTTTTAACTATATTATTATTGTAACAAGTAGGTTTGGACACAGATACTTATTCTTAATTTGATTAACTTATAATTTCTGCAATGATTTGCTTATTCTGATGAGCAGATGAGGTGCATTCTGGGATGCTTTTTATACAGTAAGGAGTTCACATGTATCCTGGACACTTGGGGTGCTTCTCAATATCCCTCCTCATTTCCTCGCTCCTCCATCCTCCATCCTGTGTCCCGGAAACCGATCGAGCTCAGCCATCTTGTAGGATATCCAAATTCTCTAATTGCACTGCGAGGAGGCGAGGATCGAGGAGTGTGGACGCTTCCTGAGGAGTCATGAGCTGTGTGCAAGTGTTTTATCGACTAAACGTAATACACGTATAAATACTCCTCCCCCTTCACATCTGTCGTAATTTACATTTACACGAGCTGGTCATATAATTAGAATGTCATCAAAAAGTTGATTTATTTCACTAATTCCATTCAAAAAGTGAAACTTGTATATTATATTCATTCATTACACACAGACTGATATACTGTATTTCAAATGTTTATTTCTTTTAATTTTGATGATTATAACTGACAACTAAGAAAAATCCCAAATTAGAATATTACTTAAGCCCAATACAAAGAAAGGATTTTTAGAAATCTTGGCCAACTGAAAAGTATGAACATGAAAAGTATGAGCATGTACATCACTCAATACTAAGTTGGGGCTCCTTTTGCCTGAATTACTGCAGCAATGCGGCGTGGCACGGAGTCGATCAGTCTGTGGCACTGCTCAGGTGTTATGAGAGCCCAGGTTGCTCTGATAGTGGCCTTAAGCTCTTCTGCATTGTTGGGTCTGGCATATCGCATCTTCCTATTCACAATACCCCATAGATTTTCTATGGGGTTAAGGTCAGGCGAGTTTGCTGGCCAATTAAGAACAGGGATACCATGGTCCTTAAACCAGATACTGGTAGCTTTGGCACTGTGTGCTGGGCCCAAGTCCTGTTGGAAAATTAAATCTGCATCTCCATAAAGTTGGTCAGCAGCAGGAAGCATGAAGTGCTCTAAAACTGCCTGGTATACGGCTGTGTTGAACTTGGACCTCAGAAAACACAGTGGACCAACACCAGCAGATGACATGGCACCGAAAACCATCACTGACTGTGGAAACTTTACACTGGACCTCAAGCAACGTGGATTGTGTGCCTCTCCTGTCTTCCTCCAGACTCTGGGACCCTGATTTCCAAAGGAAATGCAAAATTTACTTTCATCTGAGAACATAACTTTGGACCACTCAGCAGCAGTCCAGTCCTTTTTGAAGCGAGACGCTTCTGACGCTGTCTGTTGTTCAAGAGTGGCTTGACACAAGGAATGCAACAGCTGAAATCCATGTCTTGCATACGTCTGTGCGTATATGTTTTTGAAGAACTGACTCCAGCTGCAGTCCACTCTTTGTGAATCTCCCCCACGTTTTTGAATGGGTTTTGTTTCACAATCCTCTCCAGGATGCTGTTATCCCTATTGCTTGTACACTTTTTTCTACCACATCCTTTTCTTCCCTTCGCCTCTCTATTAATGTGCTTGGACACAGAGCTCTGTGAACAGCCAGCCTCTTTTGCAATGACCTTTTGTGTCTTGCCCTCCTTGTGCAAGGTGTCAGTGGTCATCTTTTGGACAACTGTCAAGTCAGCAGTCTTCCCCATGATTGTATAGCCTACAGAACTAGACTGAGAGACCATTTAAAGGCCTTTGCAGGTGTTTTGAGTTAATTAACTGATTAGAGTGTGGCACAAGGTGTCTTCAATATTGAACCTTTTCACAATATTCTAATTTTTTTATTTGGGATTTTCCTTAGTTGTCAGTTATAATCATCAAAATTAAAAGAAATAAATGTTTGAAATATATCAGTCTGTGTGTAATGAATGAATATAATATACAAGTTTCACTTTTTGAATGTAATTAGGGACATAAATCAACTTTTTGATGATATTCTAATTATATGACCAGCACCTGTATATTTTACCTTTGCAGTGTAAGTAAACCATACATGTCATATATTTCAACGGGCCATCTTGGTTCATTAATATTTATTATGAATGCCTTAAATAACAAACTTTAACAACATAAGGTCAGACCCCTTTAGCGCAGCTGATGACGCTTTTAAGTGATGTTTGAGTGGTCAAGAATATTCCAGTGTTCATCCTTTGATTCCTTCGTCCTCATTTTCTTTCCTTGCATCCTTCCCTCATATCCTAAGGGGGCGGAGCTAAGACATGTGGAAAGGAGTTCGAGGATGCACAAATAAGAAATGAGAAGCACCCTTGATGTCTGCTTTTCCTTCATTAACTCTGCCTTTTAACTTTCTTTATTAAAATTACTCCATAGTATAGTAAAAAAAAATGTAGATAGAATTTATAATTGCCTACAAAACAATTTTTTAACCAGTTAGATCTGAAGATTTAATATCATGAGAATCAAAAATTCAATCAAAAATGTCCAAACTTGGTAGTAAACATTATGATCGTATTTATACTTCATATACTACTGTTTAAATTGTTTGGGTTTGGTAAGATTTATTAAATATTTTTGAAAGAAGTCTCTTATTCTCAAGTCTCTTTAATTTGATAAATACAGTAAAAACAATTTTAAATAACTGTTTTCTATTTTAATATTTTTTTAAAAGGCATTTATTTATTTATTTGATGGCACAGCTGAATTGTCATGTGATCCTTCAAAAATCTTTATTATTTGCTGAAATTTAAAGAACAAAAATAAATAAAGTCTTTATGGTCTCTTTTGTTAAATTTAACGCATCCTTCCAGAATAAAAGTATTGTATAGCTGTATTATATATCTTTTTTATAGAAATCAATCAATCAATCAGTATATAAACCTACTAATCCCAAACTTTTGAATGGTAGTGCATATGTAATATGTAATATATACCTGTTAAGACTCAACTTACCCAGCCAGCATGGTGTACAGTAAGATTCCCAGGCTCCAGATATCGCAGGCAGCATCATATCCCTGTTTCTTCAGGACCTGAATGAATCACAGGTTTGTTGTGAACATTTATTATAAAAGACTTAGGGCCTGTTTTACTAACAGCTTGCACCAGCGCAAACCTTTTTTTTTTTGCCGTTAAAATAGTACTGTCAGGTTTTACTAAAGATGCGCAGTGAAGAATAAGCACTTAAAGGGCAAGGAAAGCTATTTATGCGCCTGAGCTTATTGAATATGCATTTGTAGGAGTTTCCCTTTCAGATGCAAAAGTTATGGGAGGAGAGTATTAAAATGAACCACGCAACGTGTTTTACTAACGTTTGCGCTTGTTAAATTACTAGCATTTACGCCATTATTTAACGCCTAAAAAAAGCATGTCAAGCTATTTTGTGTTTGTAATGGATGCAATTACTGTTGCTAGGAGGAGATACCGCAGAGAACAGACAGCGCGTGGTAGAAGGGAGAGGATGTTTTCACAAGTATTCATTTATTTTTGATGCCAGAAGAACACATTATCCAAACATATTGTTTGCCAAGCCATGTTATTTTTATTTCATTATTCTTTATTTGCGACTATGCTAAATTGTGCTGCGCTTTGTATATTGTGTAAGTCGATATGTAAATGAGATGGTGCGTCAGTGTTTAATTTGCGCATTAGTAAATCACCGGTAGAAATTTCCACACCCATTAGTGCTGTTTTGGAATTGCACTCTTGGGCTAATTTGCCCTGCTTAGTAAAACTGGCCCTTAGTTTTAACCATTAGTTCTAATTCTGATTGGATGAGTTGCATTTAAAGATATAAACTTTTGATAAAACAGTGATTTTAGCACGGGGTCATGCCTAAAAACACTGTATTCCTGTGGTAGACTCCCTGTAGTTTCTGTCAATCAAGCAATATAGTTTGGTTATCTTTAAGTAGACTTAAAGCATTGATTTTAAGTATACTTACAGCATTAATTTTTAAGAGCAATTGTTATTTTAAATAATTTTACATTTGTATGACATTTTACAAACACTGAAAAAAGTAATTTTTTCAGGGATGAATAAATCAGAACACTGAACAGAAAAAAAAATGTATCTTTAAGTACCTCAGGGGCCACAAAATTTGCAGTGTAGCACGGTGTCATGAGCAGACCATTTTCAGCCCTTAACTGTTTGGCAAACCCAAAATCACATATTCTGATGGACTCTGGGTCGCCTGTTTCATCGACGTACAGGATGTTACTGGGTTTCAAGTCTCGATGCACAACCTGGACACAGATAAAGAAACGATGTAGTTCACAAAGTGACTAAAATCTGTCATTTGCTCTATTAGGCACTTTTATCATCAGTAGCAACCAAACATGTAAGTATTTAGCGTCCCCACTGTGACCACATGCAAACTGACCCCCTGTGAATGCAGATACTCCACAGTCTTGGTGATGGTACAGAGCACAGCTGAGGCCTCGCGCTCTGAGAAGCACTTCTGCCGCAGGATCCGGTCCAGCAGCTCTCCTCCTCTCATCAGCTCCATCACCAGATACACAAACTTGCCATCGTCATAGACCTGCAGCACACAGCACAGCACAGCTCACTCTCTTATCACACTGCAGTGATGCAGCTTTCAATCACAGACATCTGCACACCAGAGAGAGCCCAGGAGGCCTTACGCAACCAGAAGACAATTTGTGAAACTGGATCAACAGTAATGCAAGTTAACATGGTAAGACAGCAGAGATAAAAGCCTTAAAAGACATTAAACATTCTGTTAGTAGGCTGGAGTGCTTAACAAAATTCTGAATTTGAGAATGAGCTCCTTTTTTCGATCCAAGAATTTAAACGGAATTGACTGCAACACACAGGAAGATAAATTAGAATGACAAGAAGGGAACTTGAAACTGAATTTGAGGAATTGCAACACACAACAGAAGAGTTTCATTAGATCATTAACTATCAGTGCAAAGTCTTACTCAGTATTTTTGTTGTTTTCCTTTACAAATATCTAAACATTCCTACATCAAGATACAATTTACTTAAGGAGCAAAATGCTTCTGAAGAAAAAAAAAATAAAAGTTTGTTATTTTTTTGCTTAAAGCAATAAAAAATATCTGCCAATGGTGCAATGAAAATAATATTGTTTTCCCTTTGATTATTTTTCTTGCCCCATTGGCAGAATTTTTTATTGTTTTAAGCAAAAACGAACAAAATATTGATAAATATTTGCGTAAAACTAGTCATTTTGCTTCTGAAGTAGATTCAAGAATGTTTAGATATTTGTACTAGAAAACTAGTCAAAAAATACTAAGAAAATCATTTTAATTTGGACTAATCATGTCTATTTATTCCCCGAAATGAAGAATACTTTTTTGTTTATTTATTAGGCATTTCTATAAGTAAAATTTTGTCCAAGCTACTCACAGCAAATTCAGACTTAACTTCAACAAAACGAATACTAACATCTACTGACTATAATATATTAAGCAATTTTTTAGTTATTAATTTAATAAACATATGTATGGATGAAATAGAAATGTGTTATTGAAAACTACACTTTATGAAACTGTAAATAAGAAACCTCTATTAACTAATTTATATGGAAGCCCATTTCCACCACTGAATAGAAAATAAAACAAGGTAATTGCGACTTTTTATCTCAGAATTGCGAGTTTATATCTTGCAATTCTGACTTTATAACTCGCAATTTTAACTTTATAACTCACAATTATGAGTTTATATCACGCGATTCTGATTTTAAAACTCACAATTGAGAGTTATTAAGTCAGAATTGCGAGATATAAACTTGCAACTCTGAGAAAAAAGTCAGAATTGTGAAATAAAGTCGCAATTATCTTTTTTTTAAATTTAGTGGCGGAAATGGGCTTCCATAAATTTAACATAATTTTATCTTCATAAATAATAGATCTTTTCTGCCTATTCAGACAGAAAACTTACAGAAAGTTAAAATCCATGAATACAGTTTTGAAACTCTAAATACAGATAAAAAATCATGGGCACAGATTAAATTGTCAAAAATACTAATTTTCATGGCATAGTAAGGGGTTTCCATTAAATTAAAGTAGTAATTCTTTCAAAGTGTGACTCACATCTTTCAGAGTAATGATGTTTGGGTGCTGGCCGTATCGCAGAAGAATCTCGATCTCTTCAGACGGGTCCTTCTTGGCTCTGTCAATAATCTGAAATGGAGTGGGCTGGTCACAGCGGTGTCTGATAAAGCCTCGACTGACACTGAGTGAAGCTGTCCTCTACGCCGATTCATCAAAATGCTGGTATGTAACCGCCAGTACCTCTGCTGTTCACTAAATAACACTGTGTTTTGTCACACAAAGAGCATTTAATGGAACCCAGTGCTTTCAAAGATTAGATTTCATACTTACTTTGACAGCATACTCCACACTGGTGATTCTGTGGACACAACGTTTGCAGACCGAATACGCTCCAATGCCGATATCCTCCTTCAACTCATAGCCGTCAGTGAAAAGAATGTTGTTGCCATGAAGTTGCTGCAATAAAATGCATGCATGATTATACTGATTATTTAATGGATGTAATGAGTGGTAAAACAACAACATTACTTCAACTATGGACATATTCCACTAACTTGTATCATTGAACAGTTGTATCATTTATTGTAATCTACTGCAGTGGCATTCATACTTTCTGAAGTGTGGATGATTCAGTGTCTACTGTAGAAGATGATTTAACCCCAAGCATCTTACAGCACACTCACTGCCCTGACTGTCCTCCAGGAGCAGGCCCGGATTGGCTAATCGGTAGCTAGAGCCGGTGTGTTGTCATAACACTGGATTGAAATATGCTGTCCCTAGGCTGCCTGCACTCACAGCAGCACAATGATGATAATTCACATCTCCCTTCAGGGGTTTGACCGTATGACCTTTCACCTACCGGCCCACATCTTTCACCCTGTATACCTAAAGATGACTGAAAATTTCACCATCTGGTGTTTTTAACAAATAATTTATTTAACAACTTATTTTTCAAAAAACCTTGACCTTGTTGAATGTTCAGGATTGCATCATTGTAACATTTGCATAATGAACTGTGTTTGGTTCATTTCTTCTATGGAAGAAATAGTCACGTTCACACTATTATCACACGTTATGTTGATACTCATGCATAGCTGACAAACAACAAGGTTTGACAACGACAAGGTGACTCTGACGTCCCATTTCATTTACACAGAACCACGCACCATTAAGCTCATGGTTCTGGATATATGTTTTTTTTTTGTTTTTGTTTTTTTGCCGTGCATCATAAATTGTAAAATAATTGCATAAAAATAACTGAAATTTAGTGCTGCAAAGATAGTGTACAAGATAATCAACTTTCTCACCTGAGCTGATCAGTGCTCTAGCAGCACTCAATTTAAATCAGTCAATAACTTAAATGGCCAATCAAATCAAAGAAAGGTATCAATGTTTACAGCAGCCAAGCACAAATTTCAGCATGATGCTTCAGTTTTAACAGTCAAAAAGTGAAATGTCAAATGTAAGTAAGTAGTTAACATTTAATATTTGACAACTATGTTATGATAGAAATGTTAAACGAATATCCAGTTATGTAAACCTCTTAACCGGACCCATTTTCAGAACATTAGGCATAAGATTAAGAATGATTTTTTCTGCGTTATTATAATTATTATTATTTTTTTCTTTTTAGCATTATATCTTGGTTAAAATTTCCAAATATCCTTTCAGTAAATTCACTTATAATTTTAAGTCCTATACTAGAACATGATCAAACGTGTGTCTTTTAGTCTTTTAGCCTATAATATATCATTATTAAACTTAATTATATATATATATATATATATATATATATATATATATATATATATATATATATATATATATATAAACTTAACAAATACCTTGCTAACAATCAATAGCAGCAAATTAGTTGTTGACAAATTTTACAAATTTTGCCCTTCCAGACAATAAATGCACACATGTACTGTAGATCAGCAGAATACTTTTTTTCCTCTTTTTGTTTTCCTTTTTTTTTTTTTCTGGGCACAGGGGCTTATGCCCCCTAGCAAGCTTAGTTTTTAACTAAAACCTAAACTTCCCTAAAACTTTACCACCACTTTTTGCTGCTTTACAAGCATAATTTTTCCCTCTGGAAATACAAATCTTCAGTGCTTTGTAACAGTGCATGGAGATACATTTATCATCGGCTAAAAGTGAAACAGACATATACATCAAAGATGCAAGTAACCGACAGCATCTTCAGGTAAATGAAACGCCTCCCAAAAACAAAAGCAATTCACGGCACAGGTTTAGAAATTCTCCACAAATAGCTGCACTCATGCATGTTCATGAGCGCTATCAGAGCAAGTTAATATCGTATGCTCGGCAGATGCCACATCAGATCAGAATGATCTAGACAACTGCACCGCAGAGCAGATATCTGCTCGTGTGCCAGTGCATCCCCGCCAATCAATACATATCATTCCAGTCACTGCCACCACAGAGCAGACACTTCAATAAAGCTGCTCTTCGGGTATGAACCATCTGGCAGAATAAGTTCAGCTTATGTAACACGGGGCTCTTTTTTCCTTCTCTTTCTTCTTGTTTTGTGCTGTGCAATGCAGCAGTGCTTCCCTGAGGAATCAGTCTGAATTGACTCCATGTGTACAGCCAGACCAAGGTTAAACGGATACATAAAACAACTTTGGCTTGGCTGATTGCAATATTTCTTATACGTCAGCAACTAGCCCTCAATGTATATATAAGTGAAATATTACTTCTTTTTCCTCACTCACTTGTATCTTGCATCACAAAAGAAAATACATTTGTACATGCATTTGTGGCATTTCGATTTGATTTTTGCACATTGCTACATGTGCTAAAGTATTTTTTGCATATAGCTAAGTAGCTGCTAAAGTATTTTGAATGGCTTTTAGGGGGTAAACATTTGCTAAGGTATTTTGAGTGACTTTTAGCATGTCGTTTTGCAGTTGGAAGATATTTTGAGTGACTTTTAGTATTTCACTAGCATGTCGCTACTTGCACTTAGATGTTTTAAGTGGGGATTTTTAGTGTTTTTTTTTTTTTTTTGCATGCTGCTTAATGGTTGTTAATGTATTTTGAATGGCTTATAGATGCTTTAGGTTTGCTAAGGTACTTTGAGTGGCTTTTAAGATGTTGGTATGCAGTTATTAAGGCATTGTGAGTGATTTTTAGTATTTCACTTTGCATTCTGCTGTATTTTGTGTTGATTTTAGCACATTGCTACATGTGCTAAGGCATTTTAAGTGTTTTTTTGCATATCGCTATGTGGCTGCTAAAGTATTTTGAATGGCTTTTAGTTGTTATACATTTGCTGAGGTATTTTGAGTGGTTTTTAGCATCGCTATGTAACTGGTAGGTATTTACAGTGACTTCTAGCATTTCACTATGCAGTTGTGATACTGTATTTTGAGTTGATTTTAGCATGTCTCTAAAGGTTTTTTTTTTTGCATGTCACTATGACATTTTAAGTGTTTCTTTTTTATTTTTTACTGGTCGCTAATACATTAGCATTCAGAATTGTTAATATATTTTGAATGGCTTTTAGTTGTTATACATTTGCTAAGGTATTTCAGATTTTAGCATGTCGCTGTTAAGGTATTTTAAGTATCATTTTCCCCATGTTGCTGTGTTTGAGTAATGTATTTTAAATAGCTCTTAGTTGGTATATTTTTGTTACAGTATTATGAGTGACTTTTAACATCACTATACTCTTAAGGTATTTTGGGCTGTTTTAAGAATGTTGCTGTGCAGTTGTGGATGGGATGGATGCCAGCATGCAACACCATACAAGTTCTCAAAGTCCTGCTCACCTGTACAATTGGGTTCACAGAGTTTTGCTTGGTCTCAGCCAGTGGCTGTTCTTGACCCAGGTTAGAGGCCACAAAGCTGAAGCCGCGGAAGAGCTGGTGTGCATTAGCGCTGGGTGGAACACCGGGTGAGTCTGCAGACACACACAGATACAAACATATTTAGAAAGGCAACAAGGACACAGTCTCTCTATGAATGGAAACACACAATTGATCCCATTTGAGCAGTATGAATTGACTGGGTGCACTATGCGGCAGGACCCGAGGGTTCTTGGTAAACAGGTTCTGCTGCTGCAGTACACTCTAATTTGATTTTGCACTCTCGCTGTGCTTGCTGGGCACAGACGGTTATGTAAGAATAGTTTCCAGCTTGCTGTCTATCACACTGTCTATGACACTTGAAAGCAAAGACTAACAATGATTCTTCCAGCCATAATTTAAATAAAATAGCAAAGGAGTGCTACGTGAGTTATCTGAAAATCAACTGCAATTTGCGTCACCTGTCGGTGTGCGGGTTGTAAACTCAGGATCAAAGTGGAATGTGTCCTCTGGTCGGCCCACTGCTGGTTTAAAGGGAGGCTTGATTTCTCGTCTGTACAATTTCTGTTGACCACAAATACATCATTTAAGACACATACACCAATGCTAGAGGTTATACATGTTACAGAAAAAAAATGGATCAAGACATAATGGAGCTTCCTGTGAATTTTGAGCAGTAATTTAATAGAACATTAAAAATCAAAAGCTATGTGAACTAAGTGTTGGATTAGTCAAAAGTAAATAAATATAGCATTTACATTTATGTCTGAATATTTAAATATTACTTTAATGGTTGATCATTGAAAATAATAATACTAATAAAAAAAATATTTAAAGGGTACGCAGTATTTTTGACAAGTAAAAACATAATTTCTAGTATTTTAAGTAATTTTAAATGTAATTTAAAAAAAAATCACTATGAATACAAATGAACAGTGTTGTGAGTAATGCATTACAAGTAATGCTAATTATGTAATCAGATTCCTTTTTTCAAGAAACTTTCAAAGTAACTTTCATTACTTATTAAAAAACAAAAATGCAAGCCCAGGCCAGGTGACAAAATGTAATGCTAAACTATCGTAATGCATCATTTTCCATAAAAAGCAACTAAGTAAAACAATTACTTTTTTATGGAGTAACACAATATTGTAATGGATTACTTTCAAAAAGTAACTTTCCCCTACAATGCAAATTAACTGGTTTTATTTCTGACATGATGGACAAAGATTACTTTATTCAAACTTTTTTAAGTGCTGGATTGATGTGCAGTGACTGTTGGGTAAATTTTCCTCTGCACTTCCTGTGAAGTGTCATCCCCTTATTCCCTATGCTGAATTCAGCAGAATTCAGTAATTTAGGATTTATTAATAGAAACCTGTTTAAAATGCACTATGCGGAAAACAGTATGCTACGAATAAGACCCCTGTCACAATATTACACACTAGTTAACAGCCTACATATTCAAGACTGATTAACATTACACAGTATTACATAGTATTATGCACAGAGTTTGGAACTCACATTCCAGTCTATTGTTGCAAAAAATATATGCCGCTTGATTTCTTCCACTCCATCAGGTCCTGCACCTACAAAACATCCAGAAACATTTAGTTAGATAACAGGTTGTACAGACTATTTTTTTTTTCTGGATGGGATGAAATGCCTCATAAAACAAACCTCTCCTAAAACCCATCTGTCACAAAAAAACTATTTAAAGGATAAGATTCCCATGAAGCTTCGGTCTGTCTGTGAGTGTTGAAAGCACTCTGCTAAAATCCTCTACAGCTGTGTCCCGCTTGCTTTAGCTAAACCTTTAGAGCCCCAACAAATAGGAATCTAAAAGTGCTGTGCTATAATGAGCAACTAAATGGTCAAGGTTTGTCTGGTTAGCATAACCCAGTTAGCCCCTGTTAGCAGATGCTGTAACAGCTGGCTGCAAAAAGCATTGACGGTGGTCACGGCTGAGCTCTTTGGCTGTGATCTGAAACAGTTTTGACGAATGCTCCAATGCGAATTCATGTCTATGCTCAGTGAGCTTCAAAGGTTTTGCAGCATTTAGTAATATAGAAAATCACAGACAAATGTTAATTTCTTAAACGCAATGGCCAATCAGAGGCCTTTAAGTTCAAGTCATCTACTGTGATTAAGTCCTGACTCTGATTATTGGAAATAATCACATTATTGGTGCATATGTAAATGTAGTCATTGTCTGTAGCAGTGTTCGAGAAAGTCACTTTTAAAAGTAGTGCATTACAATATTTTGTTACTTCCTAAAAAGTAACTAATTTCCTTACTTAGTAATGGAAAGTAATGCATTATGTTACTTTTGCGTTACTTTTTCTCATCTGGGCTTGGCTTGCTTGTTTGTTTTTAATATAAAGTTCTATTCTTGGCAAATGTAAAAGCCATTTCACACCAAAAGTGAATTGAATAATTCTCAGGCTGCACGAAATGTAAATTCACATCTGCACAGCAGTAGAGGGCTGCCAGTCAATAAATGGGAAAACAAAGTAACTGGATTTACTTATTTGAAAATAATAACTCAGATATTTTTTTGTCACTTAAAAAGTAATGTGTTACTTTAGTTAATTGAAAAAGTAATCTTATTACGTAAATCGCATTACTTGTAATGTGTTACCCTGAACACTGGTCTGAAATATATGTAAATGAACAGTGTTTACTTTTTTTCCATGTTTCAGATCAACAGCACAATAATCAAAAAATCATTAAGGTGTTTTTGGTGAAACAAAATGCCACAGCCCTTCTTCTCTGTTTTCTCTAGTCATGTCACACCAATTGTATTCATTTATTTATTAAAATTTTTGCATTTCTGCTGCAAGTCTTATTAAAAATCTGTCCTAAAAGATGTACATATTATCACTAAAATCATTTTCTCTCTGAACAAAATGAATAGGATTTTTCGTTCAGTAAACCTACTGTTACGCTCTACTGCACAACACTATTCCACCTCATTAACTATTCCATTTTCATTTTACCATTCAAACTATGTTAGTAGTCATACATGAGCGAGTCAGGACCTGGCTGGCATGTATACAACTAATCTGAGACAGAAAAATATTAAGCCACAGTCAACACAAGGTCTCGATGGCATTTATGTCTGCCTTATAAATTATGGATAAAATGATTCACCCAGCTAAATTCAATCTCAGCTTTGACAAACATTCAGTGGCAGCGTCTGGAAGTCTGTCTGCAGTCATTCACACAGGAAATCATCTAAAATGAGATTCATGTCCACTGCTGCTGTTGTAAGAACAATATACAATTGCTTTATACAATGTTCAACTAAAAGAGGTATAACTGTGAAAATCTGATATTTATTGTGCCCAGCATTTCATATTGTTTACACTCCTACTGGAATAAACAGCTTAAATCAGTGATTTGCTGGTCTTTGATGACCCCTAGTTTATTGAAATTAGCTCTTCTCATCTGTTATTTTATGTTGCTTGTTTTTAAAATATTTCATCTCACATGCTATAAGAAATAGTTTCTAAATTTGTCAATTTTTTTTAAACACACTAAATTTTCTTAAAATAGTCGCCAAGGAACCAAAACACCTGGAATTGAAATAAGACCCAGAATCATTAAATTATTTACGATTCCCATCCTTACAGTCACAAAGATACAAAATATGGTGTTCATTTCAAAGTCAGTGGTCATCATCATTCCTCTCAGTTGGACAATAAATTAAAACACCAAGCCAGTAGTGTAGCTACTACATAATAGCAGAGCCTTCTGAGTGCACTAAAACTCTGAGCTTATTAAAATGCTTCAAGATAACTTTGTGTTTGTCAGACGTTCTGCTTGTTAGCACTTGTTCTAACTGCAGACAAACATTAAATGACTTGAACAGTGGGAGGAAAATAAAAAACAAACGAAAGAGGGTGAGTGAAGAACTTAAATAGTAGGACTTTCATGGAAGGTATTTCGGGCTTTTCAGAAATTCTGCACAAGTTTTGGCTTTCTCACAATCGCAGGTTACCACTTTTTACAGTTAAAGACTGGCAAACCATCTTGGCTGGATTAGGATGGTCTTATGGACGAGAGACTGTAGCTGCAGGTGAATTGAATATTTGTTGGTTTAAGGCAGTGTTTGGTGCATGTACGGTAGCCTACCTAGTCTGTTGGAAGGGTTTCTTTTGAAAAGAGCCCGCAGTAAACTCTGGACTTCTGGGCTGAGGAACTGTGGCATGCCGAGTTTTGCCCTGAGAAAAAACAAACAAAACAAAAAAACATTAAGTCTGTTATTTATTTCTGAAACCAAATGAGACTGTGATACATAGCCACAAACATCACAAATCATCCTGACAGATCCATTTGTGAGGACAACTTTAGAATTTCAAATCTTTAAACAAGAAAAAAAAAATGTTGTGGCTGTCAGAAAATGCACAAATAAAACAATAATTCTTACTTGAGAATAAGTGCCATTGTCTCTTTGCGGTCTTTGCCTTGAAATGGCAGGGATCCAGTCAGCATTTCAAACTGGAGACAGTAATAGAAGCATCAGGCTTTGCTCTAGCAAGTTTATTTACAGATGATACAATAAGAGAAGTGTGTATTCAGCACTGCTACACAGTAACAGCACATACTGTGAAACCAAATCTATCTCAGCGTGCTCACTCTTATGTAACACTTTTCCCTGTGAGTAAATTCATTTTAAGGCTGGGTTATGCTGTGGATATTTAGAAGTGAGCCAGTTAAATGGACTGTAGTTTTACAGAGAGAGTCCACAACAATTCCACCAAACAACAACTCAGGTCAAATTTATTTACACTGAGAGCTGGGTGATAATACAATTTAAAATAATTTACAAAAATTGAGTTTAGAGAACTTTGAATGCAATACTGATCTATCAATTTAATCCTATAGACAGTCCGTATGTCCTGCATTCACTGTCAAACTTGTAAAGGTCATTTGGTTAATTTCTGTACCACAAAAGGTCATGTTGCTGAGCCAGTTGTGTTTTGTCTGCCCAATGGGTCAAGGTTTGGCTGCGTATTATGGTCCAGTTAGCCCCCATTGGTAGATTTGGTGGGTGCAGGTAGTCGAGCATAAATTATACTTCACCTCAAACATTTTTAATTAGAAGTCTCATCTCAACATTAATCACAAGCTCTTAAAATCAGGTGTCGTATCCATCTGAACTCTTGATACCTATAAGTGTGCATCTCTTCAAAAATGATTTGCTCCAACAATGGCTGTGAGTCATTTGCTTCTGAGGAAATGGAAATTCTCAGAGGACGTACCCTCATCTAGAAGCAATTACCGGCAACAGCGTAGGGCAATAATAAAAGGTGTTTCTGCCTAAGCAGATCTTTTTTGAATTAATAGAAAAATCTATGGCCCAGTGCAGCAGCAAGAAGAGATCCACTGATGTATATCTTGTGAGGAAGTGTCCAATAAATATCATTTTCAGACCTACTTCTAAGTGTTTTGTTTGTTTAGTTAAAGGTTAGCAACTCTTCCTGATGCTGTTTCACTTAAAGTCAGGTATAATGGGTGAGGAAGGGAGGATAAGTGGGGATGTTGAATTGATATGTGTTGTCATGTTCCCATTCCTATTTGTAAATTGTTAACAAAAAAAAATTAAAATAAAATAAAATAAAAAGAAGAAGTCAGACATTTTCCTGGTGACCAGATTTCCGAAGTGGAAACTGGGGACATTTTCCAGTTTAGTGTTCAAAATATAACTTAAATCTCACTTATTATCTGAATTAAAAATGGGGACAAAAACATTTTTGTATGTTTGGTTTTTTTTTCTTCTTTTTCTTTTAACTAGCTATACATTGCAGAGTTTCTGGATTGACAACAGTATTCAAATGTGGGATTGAATCTGAAAATGTAATGTTTGACAGTGAAAAAAATCTGACACTGTATGACAAAATAGGTAAGTGCATTAAGTTTTGCTAAATAATACACCTGACATTTGTTCTATGAAATGTGTTGTTTCTTTGCTCTTCGTGTATTTCTGTGTTCTTTAAAGAACCACAACTTTTTATAAGGAGGTCTGCATTTTTTGTATAATTTTCATATTTATATATTTAAAGGGGTCATGAACTGAGAAATCAGCCGAAATCAGTCTAAAAACAGCTTATTTTGAAGCCAATCTCCTGAAATGAAAGCTTTAGAAATGTCCCACTCTATGATAGTGTGGCTAAACACTACCTCCGCAGAAGAAGATCAATGCCTGCTTTTACTTTGCTGACTGTTTAGCCCCTCCCACTGATTCACGCATGTAGTGTTTACAAGAGAGACGAATGCACAGGTCTGCACAGAGACCAAAAGATAAAGATGGCTCTGAAGACAACAAGACACTGTGCAGTGCCCAGATGTGGGAAAACAGTCTTTGTATTGCCTTCCTTCTGATCCCAATCTGTTAGAAAAGAGTAAATTAACTTTATTTTTAATAAAGATCCAGACCTCATCAGTAAGAACTCGGTCCTTTGTTCACTTCATTTTACCATGCATTTTTTTTTACAAACAAGGCACAATTTGACGCAGGATTTTCAGAAAGATTGAAACTAGATTTTTTTACCATTTGCATTTTTGCCTTCAAATAAAAAAAATAAAAAAAATAATGCAGCATAGTTAGGCTAGTTAATGCATTAAAATAACATTAAAACATAGTCAAACTAATGTAATGTGTAATTTTGCACCAAAATGGGCTGTGGGAACCCCACAGAGCTGCGGCCACATTATCTTTCAGCCCCAGGCTAATGCTACACACGCTCATAACACTAAAACACTGCAGTGCTCACACAGCCCACTATGATCCTTCACAATCTGCAAGGACACTTACCATTAAGACACCAAAGGACCACCAGTCAGCACTTTGAGTGTGACCTCGTCTATTGACCACCTCTGGGGCCATGTACTCGATGGTCCCGCAGAACGAGTACGCTCGTTTGTCATGGTCGATCGCCTCTTTGCTCAGGCCAAAATCTGAGAGTGCAGAGAAGATATTAAACCATCAACACGTGGTGCCTTTGATCAATGACAAACATAAAGAGTTGGGTCATGTGGTGAGAGCAAATGAAACAAAAATCCTGCTTACCTGTGATCTTTATGTGGCCTTCTTCATCAAGGAGAATGCTGGGAAGGTGAAACAACAGTGGATTACATTTTATTTCTATATTACAGTATAGAGAGCAGCAACAGAATTAAAATGAATTAGAGAGGACATTTATTCATTTGCTGCAATAGTACAAAATTATTTTTAATAACATCTTAAGTAGAGTTTAGTTGTTTTGTATGCAGAGCAACATCACAACTTGCCATGTTAACACAGTAATAAAAATTTAGAATGGATTTAGAATGAATATGAATCATTTTATCTTGCATGGATTTATTTAGTTAAATTTTTTTTAATTAAATATTTAATTTAATAAGATCATGCATGAAAATACATTAAAACTGATTATAAAAATATAATAATATAACTTTACTGTTACTCTGAAATAGGATTCGGAATGTTACACTTTCTTTTTTTGATAATTATTTTTATTTTCATGAATGAATATATTTATTTTTATGGAGACAATGCGTTTTTGAAATTTCAGTCTCTCTCCAACTAACCTATAGTTTAGCAGAAAACTTACAATCACCTAAAATAAAAATAACAGTAGTAATAAATACAGTGGTGGCAAAATGAATGTTTGGAAATGTTGATTGTTATTTCATATTTATGTGTTGAGGAATGGGTTATGTATAACTGACTTAAACCATTTTTTTTTTTTTAGTTGGTGAAAATACTAGTGTTCTAATCATTTTGGCCATCACTGTATGTGTAAATAAAATAATAATAACATTGAATGAAATAAAAATATACATAAATATACATAAAAACAGTTAAATAGCACAATCAAGGATATCATAGCTCAACCAGGTAAACACTACACTTCCTTTAAAGCTCTTGTAAGTGTGTAGGGGTTAAAAGACTGAGGATATATTTTCTTAATGAATGTACTGGTGCAGTGTCCTTTGGATTGCCTCTGCCTATATGCCATTAATCACCTATGACAGGTCTCAGAACAGCGTGCCCTTAAGAGAAATAAAGCGCTCCAGCGAGACCTGCTCTCAGGCAACCTCCATTTTCACCTTCTCAGACGAGAGCCAGAAGGAATAGCTCTTCCAGTGTATGGAGTGTCCCTTTCATTATTTCCAGCAATGAATCTCCCACATGAGCCAATTCAGAGTGCAGATGAGCTTGGTTTTGGCCCATTGTTTGAGCAGGTATGAGAGAGACAAGCCATGAAAGAGCATTACTGTAAGTGGGAGCACAGGAAGGATTATATTAAGTCTATCACAGCTCAACAATAGGGATATTTTTCTGTTGGTCTAGGTCAGGAATGGTTCTTAAGAATGACATTGATTATGTTAGCCTACTCATGTGGTTGCCTTGTTTACTACAATGAATTCAACAATTGAAAAGCTTAATGATGAGTTTATCCTTTTCTCTATAACAGGTCCCTTAAGAACTCTCTGTCTGTTGATAACCCATAGGTTTTTTTGGTTACACTTTATTTTAATACTTTATTTTTATACTCTAATGACTGCTAGGTGACATGTAATTGCAAAGTTACTTACTATTAGAATGTCTAAAGTGGAGTCAAAATGTAAGGTTTTTTTTTTTGGAACAAAACATCTCACTGCTGTGCTAGATTATTGTATAATAATCAGTATTATTATTAAGTAATAATATACACTTTACACTAGCATCCAGTAGTTTTGGGTTCACTGTATTAAATAAGTCAATTCTGCTCACCATGGCTGCATTTATTTGATCAGAGGTACAGTGAAATATTACAATTCAATACATTTTAAAATGTTAATTATTCATGTGATGCAAATCTGAATTTTCAGCATCATTACTCCAGTCTTCATTGTCACATGATCCTTCAGAAATCATTTTAATATGCTGATTTGCTGCTCAAGAAACGAAACAGTTGTGCTGCTAAACATTTTAGTCTAAACTGTTTCAGGATGTTTTTTTCTTTTTTTTTCTCCTAATGGATAAAAAGAACAGCATTTATTTGAAACAGCATCTTTTGTAACATTATGAATGTCACTTTTGATCAATTCAGCCTGTCCTTGCTTAATAAAAGTTTCTTTCATGTAAATAACTAACTTAATAAATAAATATATACTTTTTTAATATTTATTTTTATTGTTTTATTTTTATTTTATCTTTTGGGATGTAAGACAAGTATGAGTCTATCCTAACTTAAAATTTTTAGAAAAATATACTTTCATGTAACCCCCCAAACAAAGAATTTGCTACATATAATGTGCAATAATAACTGTAAACTGCCCATCATGTTACTGCAAGAAGAAATCATTACTGATTACAAATTTTCACTAGTCGCAATTACATAAAATGCATCTAGATTAGCCAGCTACAGTACATAATGTTAAATATGTGAAATGTGTAAATCAGCAGAAGTTAGAAAAATATTCAGTACATACGACAACATAAAATGTTTGAAGAATAAACACTTAATAACCCTCAACATGGATGAAACTCTCACACATTGATCCCGGACCATCAGGTCATCTTTACTGTTGAGCCATGTACACATTTCAGTGTAATGTCAGGGAATAAGCTTTGACAAGCACTCTAAATCCAGCAGAAGGACACAAAACAGATGCTGCTGTAACTGAACCAAAGAATCAGGACGCTCTCTGGGTGGTTGCATCACCCTGTTTTAACCTCTGAATTATGACTGTAATTACATGAGTTTTTCACAGAGTTCTTATCCAGACTCTAATCCAGATGTGGATTATACTGCTGCTTGAAAATGCAGGACTTAAGCCCTCCTGAAGTCATGCTGAGGTTATCAACACAAGGTCACTCTTGTGGCCTTACAGGCATAAGGTCACTATCTAGGGCACTTAAGTAGGCTGCAGTGTAAATTAGAAAACATGATTGCTATTTACTGTTAATACATGGGGTTTGGTCTTACTTCTCTGGTTTAAGATCACGGTAGATGATGCCCAGACTATGAAGATGATCCAAAGCCAAAGCCAACTCAGCCAAATAGAACTTCACATCTTCCTCAGTAAACATTACCTAAAAAAAAAAAAAAAAAAAAAAAAAAAAAAATAAAAAACACATATCAAGAATTACTCATTTTCATTTAGCCAATGCTTTTACAGAAATCCAAATCCATTTAGGATTAGGGATTTGAACAAGGTCCTAACCAGAACATTTTGTCATTCATCCTGGACATAAATCATACCTCAAATCATGCGGCTTATTTGAAGTGAGATGTATTATTACTTTTCTTAGAAATTAGGCTTATGATTTTCACCTGGAGAAAAATAATTTGTATTGAAGGAGGGATCCAGACATCCACAACACCAAAATCTAGATTTTTATTTAGCTAATGCTTTACCTAAAATGCACAGTATAAGTTAACAGGAAACCAGCTCTCTTGGGTTTTTCCTGTGGATAAATAAGTGAACAAGTCAACCTCGACGTGAAATGATGTCATACCATATTGTGTGTCATTTCTTAAAATAGCATTTTCAATTGTCTAAGTTCTGAGTTATAAACCAATGTCTATGCAGCAAGACTCTGTACCTGCAGTTCACAAAATTAAATGGGAGTCATATTTACGCTAACTGACTTAAAATAAAAGGCAGTTGTAAATAACTCAGCATATACGTTTAAAGCAGAAACTGGCAAGTGACTGATCTTTAATAAAACTGCAATAACACAGTGTGTTCTTATATTTAGAAATCTAAAAACTGCTCCTTTTCAAGCTAATTTTAATCACCTGGGGATTTATTTAGACTGTGTGGAGAGCATCAGGGGACAGAGAGTGCCATATTGAGGAGAGTAGATTGGCGTAACAGGTTCCAGCCAGGAGAGCAGCAGCTGTTGCAGCCAGAAGAGAGATCTGAGCACCAGAGGTAATTAATTTACGTCTCACATCCCAGACACAGTTCTGTGCAGAGAATCCCGATTAAATCAAGTGCACGAATATCTCGGTAAAAGTGCTGCAGTTTTTTTTTTTAAATTCACATTTACAGAGAGACTGATTAGTCGGAGCAGAGGAAGTAAATGTGCAGGAGTTGCTCTTTATTTAAAGTGTAGCTATAGTTACACATTTTGATCCAACAAAACAATCTATAGAGTGAGATAAGAATGATTTTTATTGTGTTGGGATAGAATTACACAGTATGTATTATGCATAACTTTATATGTATTTTGGAGTATATATATATAAATATATATATATATATATATATATATATATATATATAATATATATATATATATATATATATATATATATATATATATTTAAGCAAAAAAAGCAAAATAATAATAATAATAAATAAATAAATAAATTACCATCAGTCCAGGGACTGCATATGCAAAATAGCCTTCTGGCTAATTCTGCCACATTGCACATCTATGTATTATTGATGTGCACTGTCCCAGTCAAATAAACCTAAAATAAAATAAACAACTTTAATGAAGAAAAGAAGTCTCTTCTGGTCATCAAGGCTGCATTTGTTTGATCAAAACTTCAGAAGAAGAATACAAATTTTCATCAGTCATTACTACAGTCTTCAGTGTTACATAATCCTTCAGAAATCATTCTAATATACTGATTTGTTATCAACATTGGAAATGTTGTGCTGCTTAATATTTTTTTAAACCTGTGATACTTTTTTCAGGATTCTTTGAATAAAAAGTTAAAAAGAACAGCGTTTATTCAAATTAGACTTTTTTGCAACAATTTAAGTCATTAATTTTTTAAATCAATTTAACACATTCTTGCTAAATAAAAATATTAATTTGGTTCAGAAAAAGAAAGAAAAAACAACCTTTTGAACGGTAATGTATATTGTTACAAAAGGTTTCTATTTGAAATAAATTATAAAAAATAAATAAATAAATAAAAAAGGTTCTCGATTTCCCGTGAGAGATTGATCATTGATGTGATTCAGTCACGTTTTGCTGATTGAAAACATGGCAAATCATTTTCAGTTTCTAAAATTACAGCAGTTAATTCATAATTGTCCTTGGGGAGAGAAGTGATTTCAACAATTCATTCCTGATTGCATATAATCTCGTTATCCTAAAGCAAAGTGGCCTATATGATGTACAATGACACAAAGACCTCCACAAGCAATTAATAAAGACAACTATCTCTACGCAACTAGAATAAAGACAGAACGATGTGACTGATGAAGAGTGACGTGCACAATAAAACCCAGACAGGTGGAGAAAATGGCTTGTTTAGCTGAACGAATGAGTCACATTAATCAATGTCTGAAGGATGTCTGAAATGTCTGAAAAGTCATTCTACGTGCTGGAGCTTAGCTGGAGACTTTCAAACACAGAACAACAAAATGCATCACAACCTGAGTGGGAGAGTCCCACAGGAATAATGTGTGTAAACACAATCTAAACTGAATCTATAATGGTACATAACACAATTTAGATATTCTGAAGAAAATGTGAGCTTGTGTCATGTTGCTAGGGCATTCTGGGTAGCTATCAAGAAGTTCTGAGTGGTTTCTACAGCACTGACGGGCTGTTCTGAGAGGTTGCCTACTCACCCAAGTCAAAAGAGCTTTATAAACTCTGATATTATTCATTTTATCATCCATCACGTGAAAATCACAAGTCTGGCTATTAGCAATAGCAAACATATCCTCAATAAGCTGCATGATTTGAGGTATCATTTATTTATTTAACTTGTTTTTACATCCACAAGGCAAACATCTTTAGTCTGGTTGTTTAGAAAATAATAGCACATATTTATTGTTATAATGCTTGATTTAGCAACAACTGATTTATATATATATATATATATATATATATATATATATATATATATATATATATATATATATATATATATAAATACTGGCCTTGTCATAGATAATGCAAACAATTCTTTCTTGCTTTCAGCCATAAAAATAGATGTCATCATTTCATAAGGAGTGGGGAAAACAGTACATCAGTATAGCAACACAAGATGATGTCACATCTTAAAAGCCCAATATTTTGCTTTAAAAAAACCTTGCCATCGCTCATCCGATTGCCACAGCAACAAAGTTATTCTAGGTGGTTTGCTGCATGTACTTTTTATAGCTTTAAACCACTCACTTATCGGTTAAAGAACTCTTGAACATCAGAGGCTGTAATTATGACACACACACACACACACACACACACACACACACACACACACACACACACACACACACACACACACATGACCTTGGTTTCAGTGGATGAGAATATCTTTAGAATACAGGGGATTTATTACAAAATCTATACAGCTGCCAGACACAAACTGTGCTAATCAATGTAAAACAAATTATTTCCCCTTATTCCTTATCAGTGCTGATAATTTTCCACCGATGGCTTCTTCTGCTTTAATGTGTGATTCACAGCTCAGAGAGTACAGGCTTTGCTGTCAATACATCAATAATCAGATTTGTTCCCCTGTGCGAAGGGAACAGATCCTTGAGGAAAGTTTAAGAAGATGAGAAAGTGATGTGATCAAGAAAATCAAACACTCCATTAAGGAGAATTACAGTATAGTTAGTGCTAAAAGGGACTGATTACACCATCCATCAGAAAATAGATGCCAGACATGCCTTTAATTACCAAGGCATTCTGACCAAATGACATCTCCATTACAGTTCAGAATGCACATGTGGATGTACCTCTGCTGCAGGTGGATGTTTTGGTCATTACTAAATGACCAAATGCTTACAGCCTATAACTGAGCAATAGCAACTCAGCTCAGTTGTTTAATGAGTGGACACAAATTGGTATTATAACTGTCTACTCATTTACTCACTGTCATGTTATGCCAAACCTATATGACTTTCTCCCCAGGAGAACAAAACACAAACACATCTCTTCCCATTCACTTTCACTCGAAAAGTGCAGCAACAGCATTCTTAAAAACATCTCCTTTTGTGTGCCATGGAGAAAATAAAGGTGGAGATTTGGATTGTTGCTTACACTGCACACAGTGTGACTCATTATATATAACTCTATAAATAAAATAATTAATAATAGTGATAAAAGTATTATTGCATTTTTCGATTTTGTATTTTAATAAAACAATAAAAAAAATAATCAGTGTGATTATATTTCTAAATAAACTGAGTATTAAGTAAAAATACAATTATTTTATAGCACTTAAAAATACAATGATAACAAACTTTTTTAATGAATTTTTTATCATTTTCAAACATAAAATCAGCAAGCTTTTATTTTGGCGGGTTGCTGGCAAGTCAATTTATACGGCATGTCGGTATGCAAATGAGCGGTCTGAACTTGTTTACTTATTTTTTATTTTGGTTGTGCATGCACACCTGCACACCACGTATACACACCCCTGAGTATTTGGGAATTACAATAACACAAATTATGATATACAGATGATTTTTAAATTAATTATTCCTTATAGAAGCATTTAGAACCAAAAAAAAAAACATGCCATCTTTGCCTGTATAGTAACAGCAGAAATATTTAGTTGACTCAAGCTATTTCATAAAAACTGACCTCTTTTGAGAGGCGTGTGAAAAGATCTCCCCCTCTGAGAAAGTCCAATATAAGGTACAGCTTTCCTTCTGTCTGAAAGGCTGAGTGGAAAAGCAATAATGGTGACATTTAAGCAGTCATTTTCAGAAGCACAAGGGAAAAAACCTGTAAAAACCTGAAAAGTTACATGCCACTCAGTTTAAATGCTACAGTCAAGCTACTGGAAATCTCTTTTTAAATAAAATAATTATTAGATAATATAATCGATTTTTACAATCAGATCAGACTTAACATTTAACGGAAAATATTACATGATAGCTCATTACTGTAAAAGGCTATAGTGCTATGAAAACATCTGAGCTATTGTCATACTGTAGAATGTAGTTTAGTTAGAAGCATTGCTACATGTAGTTCGTCACTCCACAACATTGTCTGTTTGTCATTTCAGCAGTGCACAGGGGGTTCCTGTGTAAATGCTCTTGTTCTTTTGCTTACAGTCTCCTCTTGAGAAAAAAACTCACCGTAGTGGAGTTTGACAATGAAGGGATGATTCACTTCTGCAAGAATGTCTCGCTCCATTTTCGATCTCACTCTGTCCCGCACTAAAATACATAGAAACAAAATGTAGAGGCTCATTAGTTATGGTTACAAATAAAATTATGATTAAATAATTACAAATAATTGATTCACTCTTATTCATTCCCTTGACAAAAACACACAAGTGCACAATGAACTGCAAAGCACAGATCATCTGAACGTGCTTCTTTGATAGCTTAACTATTACGAGTTCAGTGTTCAATCAAGATATTTTATATACATACAGGACAATGATGTGCTAAAAATTGAAAAGTTTTTTCTTTTATGTTTTTGCACACAGGTAACATAGTTGTAAAAATGCTCCCCATTCACATGGATCAGCAACAACAAATTAAAATGCTGTATTATGCATGCCAGGCCAGTAGTTGGCGATGCCACTACGTAAAAAAACACTACACACACGTAATAAACATTGACAGCATGACACAAATTTGTCTTTTTCTTTTTTTTGTAGTGTACATGAGATGAATGGTGTGTTCAAGTCATGTTGGGTAGATCGTATTTACGAGTTGAACACACATGAATGCCACAACAATGCCATTATTATGAGTGAGAAACTCAAAATTTTCTTTAAGCCCCGAGTTTCCGAGTTGGGGGTGTGTCAGTGAGAAAACTTGCCGGATGCAATGGACTAAAGATATGCAGTGTCTGTATTGACGGTATATTTTTGAAATATATATATATATATATATATATATATATATATATATATATATATATATATATATATATATATATATATATATATATATAGTCATCTACAATTAAACTATATAAGATACATATACAAAATATTATATTATTGCATAATTACCATAGAATATACAATGATTCTGTTTACATCACCTAAAAACAGAAAAAAAAAAAAAATTCTTTATATATCATTTTGTAAATGTAAGGTTCGGGAGGAGCCAAATCATTTAGTCCTTTCAATCATCATTACAAGACTATATATTAAGCAGTCATTGTGCCTTTCCAGTGACAATTCTTCCGGCATCCCTCCACCTCCACATCTCCCCCTTTATGTAGTACTGCAATGGGGAAGGTTGAACTCTGAGCTCAAGCCGAGCCTCGGATTCAAGTCTCCGTTGAGGACAGCAAGCCAAGTTCGTTTACCATTAACCACCAGGACTGGATGGGCAGGTGAACTCGTGAAATGATAATGGTATAATTTTCATAAACTAAAGGCCCCCAAAATGCTGTTTTTGTGTACATCAACAGATTAACCACCAGGACTGGATGGGCAGGTGAACTCGTGAAATGATCTGTAAATGAACAGTTGAAATTCAGATTAAGATCCTTACATGACACACAATTTCTATTAATACTGGCATACTCCAGCAGTCTTATTGTCATGGTTAGTGTGTAGTAAAATCCCCAAAGGAGATGCGTGATGCAGAATGAACATGAAACAAGACTTTAATAAACATAGAGCAACAGCCCAGTGCACATCTAACATATAACTTCAACAACATGCACAGAACTAAGGCTTAAATACACACAGAATAGGGCTGCACGATTATGACAAAAATCATAATGGTCGATTATTCCCTTTCTCGATTATTAATTACGATTATCACAATTTACATTGAATGATTTTTATACCATTGTTTGTTGCAACTGCATGCTGTATTTTTATATGAAAATAAACAAGCTTTATACCATTGTTTGTTAAAAAAAACTTTTAGTGTTTATCTATAGTATTTCCTATAGTCTCAAATGTCAACTAAACATCGGATTGTTTTATTCTTTGGATTGGTTTCTTCTCGGAATATGAATGGTATTATGTTATACTAAAACTAAAATTAAAATAATGGGAAAAACCCTTAAGATAACATGTAGAAAGAAAAAAAACAGAATAACATATATGGACTTTGAATGATTAATTACTGCTTTGAACGATTATGTAATTGTGGCATCCATAATTGTAATTGCGATTAGAAATTCGATTAATTGTGCAGCCCTAACACAGATGATAATCAACAGAACACGGAACAGGTGTGAAACTAATTAGAAACTATGGCAACAAACTACCAACTCAGGGAAAGTCTGTGACAAAGAAAACTATGACTAGAAGCTAAACTGGGGTGTGTTTTCCAAAAGCACTGTTAGCTAACTATGGTCGCAAGTTCCATTGAACTATATTGGTAATGACGGGACTTGTGGCCATAGTTGTTTTTGTGAAACGCACTCCAGAACAAGAAAATGCCTGTGACATTTATATGGATTCCTTCCAAATAATGGCAATTGGGTAAACTGGTTTATATGACCACAAATAACCTGACTGCATCTTCATATGCATGTCACAGTGGTTGCTACTCATTGCTTTAAAAAACTAATCATTTGTCACACTTTAAGTTGTGTGCTTGACAAATTTTAAAGCTGCCTGCCATCTTGTAGCTCCCAAGATCCTAGTTTGGATACACAGATGTCTAAATGAGTATTACATTACAGTGATTATTAAACATGGTTATTAAGAAAAGATCAGATATGGGCATTTAGACATAAGTACAGTAATTAGATATGCACCATATAAAACCACATGAGAAATTAAAAATATCAGATCTCATTCTTTTTGCTGTTTACACGCATGCAAGACGATCTGAACTGTGCCCGATATATGAATTATATTATTTTTAAAAGTCAGTGTTTACATGAATGACCTGTTCTTAACCATTAAACCTGCAGGACTTAACTACAAACCTTTGACAAGTCATTCACACGGTGCTTTACATTGAAAGATCTGTCTTACGTAACAGCTGCAGCACTGCTGTGGTCTGACAGTGAGGGGCCACAGTTACCAGTACTGTTATTTTCATTCACACGGACATGAAAAACTTGCACAACATCATCAGCCGAGAGCAAAGACGTTGGGATGTAACCATGGTTACCTCGAGTGAATAAGTTATGTGGGTTGTGAACAGGTTGTGAAATAAACTAGCACTCCAAACTGAGCATTATGAATCACTATAATAACTGCTGTTTTGTGTATGTGTTTGTTGTGTAAAAACAAAGGTGAGGAGGAAAGTCAAGTTTGCTGCTTAAGGCTTCAGGTTTATCTGCTTTGTTCGTTGTTTGAGATTAATTCATTGTCTTTGTTCCAGGGAAGCTACGGATCTGAAGTGTGCAATTATGAAAAATTGTCACTCGGGAAAATTGCCTGGGTGTCTGAGGGGGACCTTTTCCCCACAATTTGATGATTCAGATACTCCTTAAAAATCAACTAGAGAGCATGCAGGCCTCCTAGCAGCTCAGTTATGACTCACAGGTTAGATGTCATGCTGCGGTGAAATAATAACTGCAGGTTTTACATCAGTGCGTACTAGGGAAAGATTGACAAATGTAAAGCACACAAATTGTACAGTATAAATCATAATTCAGAGCACGTAATTAAGCATCAGTTTTACCTTTTAATGTTGCTTTTTTTAAGACCTTCATGGCATAGAGTTGTCCTGTGTCTGAACCTTTGATTTTTCTAACCAAGAACACCTGTAAAATAAAATGTAAGGTCAAAAAACCACAAAGGATGTTGAAACCACATATGTAAATTTTGCTCCTCCCAAAATGTTTAGTGTAAGAGTGTCTAATATAGGCTTTATGACGTTATAGCCGGATATGACAGCTACACGCATCACCGCAGATAAGCATCTGAGTATCTCTTTAGCAAGCTGACACACAAACTGACGCAAATGAAACTGAAAGTAAGTTGCAGATGATAAATACATTCTCATCTTTGTAAAAGTGCCACTCTCTCTTGTTGTGCTTCGATCTTGGACTTGATAATAAATCAAATGCAGCTCATATCTGTAGCTGTCATTGATGTTTTTGATTGACATTTCATTGAATTTGCATATAGCATGGGAATTGAAGATCAGATTTATTTTCGTTTTTTGAAAACACATTTATATGGCCAAGTGTAAATGGAACCGTTTTAACAAATCAGATAGCTATCCGTTTACTAAAAACACACAAGTGACCAGGTGTAAACATTCTCCTAAGTCCAGGGGCTGTCAAGCTCCAAAAAAGGTGAAAAAACACCATAAAAGAGGACCACATATCCATATTACAGTATATGTGAAGTAGTTTTAAGATTTATGACAGCTTTGTGTAAAGACTGACAGACAGAATTTTCTTGAAAATTCTTTACATGCTCTAAAACTCTGTGAACTGCCTGTGCAGCCAGCATTTAAAAGCATCAAGGCTAAAATTTCAACAGTCTTCTTCACACATAGCTACAGTATCATGTGACTTCTAAAGACACAACACAACCAGCTAAGGCAACATCCTAACTAACATTGAACATGAATGATTAATCTGAAATATTCTAAATAGGAAGGAACACATATAAATAGCCCAGAAGAGTCAACACAAGTTATCTCTGATTATGCAGCCTATACTGTACCGTACTGAATGGCCTTTGTGTTGATCATGCAATTATAATGTGCTGCCTGCATACAGCTTACTATTTTTTGTTTTGAGACAAGTGATAATCATCTAAAATAATGTAATGTAAATCCTGACTCTTTAAAGTTCAACTGAAGGGTTTAAAAGGACACTGAAAACGGTTTTACATCCATTTCCCCAAACTCCACTTGCATTAACAAAATTACATCCAAACAAATGACATATCTAATTTTAGCAATCGATGAGTCTGCATTATAGTACCACACAGAGAAAAAGTCAGACGCAGCATTCTCAAAGCTCACCTTTCCGTAGGAGCCCTGACCCAACACCTTGAGCAGCTCAAACTGCGACGGGTCTGCTTTCTCAAAGCCCTCCTTCACATGATGGCTGATATCAAACTCCTTTAAGATGCTGTCATCCTGTAAAGGCAACAGATGGCATGACTCAGAGGGAAATAAACAAATGCTTTTGCCATAAAGCTGTGTGTTTAAGCATATTTGGCGATATGATGCCAGCTGGGATTATTAATAACAGTAGTAAACAGGTCAAGGAAAAGTGTTCAGATGGTGTGATCATCAGTGTAGGATTGCATTGGCATATTCTCTCATATACTTTTTTACAAAGCAAAAGCGTGTAACAATAAGAATCACAGGTCCGTGTGAAACCTGCAGAAAGCTCCACAGATTTCAGCAGAATTAGAAAAACCTGTCATTTACAAAGAACTACATGCAATTGGACTCTTTGTTTAAATATTTTGGCTAATTTGATAATGCTCTAAACTACACACAAATGTAGAGCACAGTGACATACACTGTTCAAGATGCAGACTTTAGGTTTGTAGTGCAGTACTTGCAGAATTAGCTACACCTAAATAAAGTGAACTTTTTATATTAAATTTTTATAATTGAAAATCATGGCTTTTAGTTTAGTTTGTCTAGAAGCAAATTACACTCTGCAGAGAAAAAAAAAGAAAGAAAAGAAAAAAAATTGTTTAAATAATATTTTGGTTTGACACCAGCATATTATTATTTTAGAACAAATACTGGCTAGCTTCCCTTTAAAATTTTTTAATACGTAACAAAACATATTTTAAAAAGACATTACACATTGTCTTCAGTGTACAGCAGCTAACAATTGCTCATTATAACGAGTATGCAGAATGCAGTTGGGCAGAAGTTGTTCTTCACTCTGATAGTCTAAGATTTTGATTTGATCTGATATCACTTTCCTGAAGGCTGAAGGTCAGAAGAGTTTATGGCGATTAAGATCTTGAATAATGGATTGGGCTTTATTTTAAGCTGCGGATGATGTGGATCAGTTAAGGGCAGATCTTATCCTATGATCCTAAGCATTTGACACTAGCATTTTGAGAAAGGTTTTCTATTTTCTAAATGCATTTTATTGATTTTATTATGAATGATCCAGTTATTTGTTTTTGTCACCTCTTAATGTTTTACTAAAATCTCAAACTTGCATTCACCAGACTCCATCTCAAAATCCAAAAACAATCGATGCATATAACCTAGTCCCAGCCCTGCATTTTTATCTTTTCTGATAGCCCATTAAACTCAGATGTACAGTATATCTATTTGGTATATTTTTCCTTGAACTTGATACAAAAAACTACAGACTGCAAATTTTGTTTGGGATTTGTGAAAAGTTATAAAATTTACAATGTATGGAACGAGAACAATGGCATTAGGGATACTCTGTTCATAAACAACATAAATATATCTGGATCATTTTAATTTTGAAAAACATTAGAAACATTATAATAGAATTTAAACTGTAAATCATTCATGACATCTTTATCAGTTAGAAATAGCTCCTTAAAATAAGAACCTTTACAGTGTACAAGCAGTGTTAAATATCATGTTCATGTTCAGATTTATTTTTAGTATAAAACTAATTAGCAGGTTATGATTTATACAAAGTGATTTACAGTATAATTATAGTGACAGTCTACCTGGCACAGTCTGAGGTTAGACGCACACACACACACACACACACACACACGCACGCACACACACACACACACACACAGGCACACACACACACACACACACACACACACACACACACACACACACTGATATTCAAATGCTGAGGAGTTCATCTTACAGTACGATTGCTCCAATGTAAATTAATAAAAGTGAATACAGAATTAACAGTAAAAACTATAAAAATGCTATGCTAAAATTCCTTTACTCTGTAAAACTGTAATATGTCTAACGGGACATTTCATGTTGTTTTACATTAAAATACTGTTAAATCTACAGTTTTTGGAAGTGAAAAAAATCACACTACAAAAAAATCACAGTTGATGTTTCTTCTAGTTTGCTTTCATTTATTTATGTACATTTTGTTACTTGTTTTTACATAATTTTTGTGTCATGCTTGTTACCATGATGGTGTTTTGTGTGTATGACATTGTGCATATATTATTTACCTCAGGTTGTTTTTTTTCTTCTGTGTTTTTAAAGTGGATGTCAAAAAAAGGATGCATATACATATTTATATATTTTTAAATGTTGCTGCTGTATTTTTATGGTAAAGTTCTGGCAACCACAGCTGTTGTTTTCACGCAAGTTGAATATATATATTACATTTTTACCACTTTATGGGCACATTTTATTGAAAATAACAGAAATCTCCAATTTAATTCTGTTCTGTACTGTTCGTCTGAGTGAGTAACAGTAACCAAGAAGCGTAGCGTTGGGTCAGTTGTGTTCCAAATGCAGTCATCTCCCAATAACAGCCCACTCTCTCTCTCTGTGGGTCTGTGCCAGGTACCCCGGCAGTGAGGGTGGACGCCTGCAGAGGGGACAGTCTGGACTGCCACACTGCAGAAATGTGCCTGTGAACTCAAACGCTGAGCACAGCTGAATGATGCATCCGTCCTGGGACTGACACAGCTCAGGGACACAGCTTAAACCGGCTTATGGCACACCACGCAAACCAATAAATAAGTGTGCAGCTGCGTTACATAACTACAGTCCAGCCCGGGCCACTCCTGTAACGTGATGAAGAGTACACTGAGGATATGCAATCTTCAACCTCAGCACTGAGGCCTGGTTAACAATTCTGACAGCTCTTGTTGAGCTACGCACATAAAAGCCAAGCCAAGCAAAAGAGCCTCATGACAACTCATCATGATCATCAGTAAAATATGATGATGAATTTTAAACTTTGCTTTGGTGATAATACACCTTTGGATCATGGAGATAGAAATGAAACAGCAGATACTGGGGCTAGTTGTCATGTGGGGAAGTTTAAGAGTTGTGGATTGTATAAACATATGACATCAATATGACAAATCTTGAGAAATATTTACAGTGTCACAACTAGTCCTGGACTCGCCCTTATATAATCAAATAACTCTTATAGGCTGAATTCAATTTAAGTGCAAGGAAATGATCTCTGAAGATTGATTTTGAATATGTCACTTCTAAGAAAAAAAAATAGCCTTCCTCTTGTTAACAAACCAAACAGGCTTTTCAATTTTGTTTTCAATCTAGGATTCGGCCTGAGTGGTTCCATTTTCAGACTCATCTCACAAAAGAATTTTCTTTTGATTGTGCAAAAGCTGTGCTACTGCAATCAAAAACAAACAGATACTAAATTCATTTTATTTTGCTCAACAGGGGGTCAATCAAAACTGATTGTGAATTGTATGACATTATAATCAATCCTCACGTGAAGTCCGTTTCAAATGAAAGGCAGCAATTATGCAGCCTTCTAAGATAATGACTTTTGGCCAAATTCACATTTAATGAGTGACAGTGTGTTTAATTTTGTTTTATGTTAATTTTATTTTTCTTCACATTTAGAAGTTTCTCTAGTTGTAAAATTGTAAAATGCTACTTTAGCTAATGCCAAACTCCACTCAAAATAAGTATCCCATATGCTTTATGAGATACAGAATTTGATACATATAGTTTTCAAAATTAGTCACTAACTAGGTTCCATTTCATTTTCAAGATTCTGTTTTAAAAGCCCAAACTTCTGATGTTACTTTCAGCTGAAACGCACTTCTTTTACATGCAACTATGGCTCATTTTGGAAAGAGTTGCAAATTAAAAATGATATGAATAAATCACAAATAAATACTCAGAGGAATCAACTCTAGATAGAGATGGTGAACCCTGTCTAAACACATCACTGGATATCAACAGCAAGATGAAAGTGAGCTGGTATGACCTGCATTTCAGATCTGATGGGTTGCTTGATGGCTTAGAAAAAAAGGGCAAATAAGGTGAAGGGGTTCATTTTTTATGATATAAATTGGGTGCTAAAACAACACCAGACAGTGCATGCAGATAAACAACACTTTCAGCAAGCACAGTTTATTTTTAGTGAATATCTTTTTTATTTAATTCTCCTACAATTCTGGTGCCAAAAATCTATTTACATTTTACTGCAGAAGACTGCGGCAGGACTGCTGTGATGGTACTGTAATCTAAAGATGGATCTTGAAATATTGCACAGTGTGGTATAGTAATATCACAGATGTTCTGCACCAGCCTACACACTAGACCAGCTTCTGTCTGTGTGTGAGAGCTCACAATCTGCCACAAAGAGCATGTAAACTCACTTTATTAAATAAGAATAGTCCTACAGCGCAAGCAACACAGTATGACATTGTTATAACAAGCCATAAATCTAAATACAAATATCCAGTAATCACTTATTTATGCTCAAAACAATTCAAATCAATTTTAGTCAGAATTCCAGTCCTTTGTGTCAAAATGAAGCAAAGCTGTGCACTGCAGAGATTTTTCCACAATGAAATGGTGTTCTTTTGCACAGCACAATGTGAAGTGCCTAAAACTCCCTTCACTGTTGTCAAATCTCTGTAATGCATGGCCTATAGTGTCTTATTGTATTCATAAAACATCGAACAAAAGCTAGAGAATAACTCTATAGTAGAGCACCAATGTTTATTTCAATTGTTACAGCAGAGTACAAAGAAAAAAAAAAATATTAGAGTGAATTTAAATGATAAATTTTAAAAATCTAATTAAATTTCTGTTGTTTTGTAAGTGGTTGTCAGTTTATATTTCTGTTTATTAGATTTATAAACCTAATCCACATATATTTATATTATATATATATATTTTTATATATATATATATATATATAAAATCCTGCTCAACAGCAGAGTTCCTGGTGATAAACTACATGATTCTGCACAGAAATGACCAACAATCAGAGAATCGTGACAAGGAAATTGCATCAAAAGCTGAAAAATTGCACCTTTGGACTCTACTTGCCCAGAATTACATTTATTAATATTAACTAGATTTCTACCTTGTCTAAGGAAAAGTCTTCAGTGTAAAAGCTTGAGTCTTCAATGTAAAACTCTATGTTTTGTTTTTTTTTTTTTGCCAGTTGCTCAGAAAAGTAGAATAGCAGTCTAACTCTAAGTTGTTTATACTTTGAGAATAGATAATCGGTAATAATTAAATATGTAATAAATAGAGATAATAATATAGAATGTGCAGGGATGGGTGTGTTTTCCTGCATTTATTAACTGCTTTATCCAGTCAGAACTTATAAGATTTATATATTTTTACATAATCATGGATATATTTTACACATTTTTACAAACTAAGGTAAATGCTTTCAAAACAATTAGCATAGCCATCCAAACACTCCTTTTTTAGTTCAATTTCACTTTAAAATTAAATAGCCACTGCACTGTTTTCAGTCAACACATCACTGAAAAATCATTGCGCTCAGAAACATTAGAGCTTTTATCGTCGACTAAGTACTCACATATTTTTTTCACATATTTTCACATATTTATTTTTCACATATTTTTTTACAATATAATTCCCAGTAGTTCTTGGCATTTACTTATTTTTCAGAAGGTCAGTTTAGCTGAAGTAATTACCTGCCATTTGAAAACAAATGCATGTGTCATAATAAAATAGTATCTTTGCAAATCTGACACGTGACAATCTGAACAGCATTACATAACCTGATATGGATACAGATCTGTTAGATCCCTGTATAGAAATGAATGCCTGAACCTTATCTTAGATTTGACTTCAGCTCTTGCATAAGTAGATTAGCCATATGATGAATTGTTAAAGGGCTCATGCGATGCAATTTAAATTTTTGAAACAGTGTTACAAGCACTTGGTGCATAAAGAAGATCTGTAAAGTTGCAAAGACTAAAGTGTCAAATCCAAAGAGATATTCTTTATAAAAGTTAAAGGTCAAAAACGCCCTCCTAAAAAAGCTCATTCTAACACCCCCACATGTTCACGTCACTGTGTGGGAAGATTTGCATAACGCCACCCAATGTTCATGCAAAGAAAGAAGGCGTAACTTTTATTCTCGCTGTTGCCGCCGCCACCATGTTGTGGAGACGCCGTGTGTTTCGTTGTGAAAGCGAAACTACTTTGTTTGGCATTCCAAAAGAGGACACAACTATAAATCAGTGGTTAAGTTGTATTTAAACACTGTTCCAGAACAGTTCAACCCAAATATTCAAATGTGTGCAGCACATTTTATGAAGGATGAGGACTGTTTTCTGAACCAGTAGCCTACAATGCGTCTGTGGCACAAAGGCTGTTACTATAAAGTGGGGCAGTTCCAACCTTGCGAGGACAGTCTTTTTGACTAATAGCATGTTGTTAGTATTTTTTTTTTTATGTGTAGAGTTTTTCAATGATGATTCAAATGCGAGTTTTGCGCAGTGTAGAGAAGGCTTGCTGTTTGTTGTTTCTCAGATAACAAATGCAGACATGGTTTAATGTTTACGCAGCATGATACGCAACACATGAAAAGACAGTATAAGTCATTATAATCAGTAATTATGTCCCCACTGGATGCAACAAATGCCTCGTTTGTAATGGGTTTTATTGGTTTTGTCTCATCTAGTGATGTCCGGATCGTAAAAGAATCGTTCTATTTAACTGGATCTTCTTAGTGAACCGGTCGAACCAGTTACCAAATCGAACTGAATCGTTTAAAACGGTTCCCTACTCCAGTTTGCGCTAATCCACAAATTACTCGAGTTATTCAGTTTATAAACGTGCCTGACACTCCCTCTGACGTGAAATAAACCAATATCCCGAGTTATTCAGTTACTCCTAACAATGCATTGACTGAACTGCTAAAAGAGAACCGATAATGGGATGTGCATGAGCAGAGCGGCTGGACTGAGTCTCATCCTGCTGGGACACAGCATCACAGTATGTTAAGGGGCGTAACATTTCCGTCACACGCTTGAGTCATTCGGCCAATTACAATGCACTGGATATCTGGCCAATCAGAGCACACCTCACTTTTTCAGAATGATGAGCTTTGTCAAAACCAGCTGCGACACAAGGATATGTTTTCTACGCATATTTAGAATTTGATTTCAAAGAAAACAGTGCATCCTTGTCGAGCGGCTGACACAGAAGAGTGTAAGCAGCCTGTGTACAGCCTATATACTCTAAAAAGTATTCTCGTCGCTTCATGACGTTACGGTTGAACCACTGATGGCAGATGGACTATTCTGATGATGTCTTGCATACTTTTCTGGACCTTGACACTGTTATTTACATGGCAGTCTATGGGACAGTCATGAGCCTACCGGTTTTTATCCAAAATATCTTAAATTGTGTTCCGAAGACAAACGAAGCTTTTACAGGTTTGGAATGACGTGGGGGTAAGTAATTAATTACAAAATTTTCCTTTTGGGGTGGAGTATCCCTTTAATATCCTCTTAGGTGTCTCCTGGCAGAAAATAAAAAACAAATTATTGCATAAACTCCTGTAGATTAAAATTCTCATGGATTCACTGGCTGAAAGCTTGTTTAAGGGGTGAGAACAAAAGAATGTGGATAGTTTACTTGATTGCTTATAGGTCTAGGACAGCGGTTCTTAGTCCTGGTCCTCACGACCCCCTGCTCTGCATATTTTGCACGTCTCTCTTGTTTAACACACCTGATTCAGATAACCAGCTCATTAGAACTGAACTCTGTGAATGAACTGTGTTCCAACTGACATGTTCCCTACATAGTGTTCACTACTCTCTACCCCCTGCACATGGGAAATCGGCTGAAGTTTACTTCACTTAAGAACACAGATTTGCGCTACACCACTGCCGGCAGTGTCTCCACAAACAGACAAAACTTACTATAGAAATGTGAAGTGTTTTTTAAACGAAATCGTGAGATCTGCGTAGAAATCACGTCTCGCTTCTTTTAAAATGGAATCATGGCAGAATATCCTGTGATGTCCACTTCACAGGGCACTTATGGAATGTAACAAACCCCTGAAGCGGTAAGAGAATCATACAAAATGTGCAGAGCGAGGGGTCGCAAAGACCAGGATTAAGAACCGCTAGTCTAGGATGATTTACTGTAGCTGGATAAACACTGCCTGGTCAGCCTACTCTGTCTGGAAAGTTTTATATATTTTTTTTAATATTTATTATTTTTCTTTCAAACAAAGCATTAAAGTTTCTATTACACTGTGGTTCTTAACCCACGGCCCGTCACAAATTCAAATGCAGCCCACCATGCTGAACACAATGAAAATAATAACTTGCAGCTTTACAACTCATTTTAGTTTTTACATTAAATAAAAAAATGTTTTTGTTATGTAAAATAATTTTGTTTTTCATATATTATTTTCAGACATGAGCAGACCTGTACTCACGTAATTAACGTTACGCATTTAACGAACACTTACAAGCGCTCACTTTGGCAGAATTCAATTCAAATAAGTAATCCACATGACCTCCATGTTTGTAAAAAAAACTAAACAAATTTATTTATTTAAAAGACGTTTTCTCCAAACCATAATGATGCTTACTCCAGTGAGGAAGTCCATTATCTGTTTTTGTTTTATACAAATATTCATTTAGAAATGTTTTTGACTGTGTTTTCAATTGTAAATTGTGCTTGAACAGTGCATACTTCTCTCCTGATTCAGACGAGATGACTTTTTCAATAGAGAAAGCAATATTATGGATAGAGGACTCATATTTTAGCCAGAATGAACACTTTGAAGTTAAAAACATCTAGATGGATTTCTTTATTGCAACCAAGCACTGCTTATTACAATGCTTTTTTACTTCACACGAAGTAAATTGATGGACTGGAGTAGTGTGGATTATCGTGACGTTTTATGAGCTGTTTGGACTCTCATTCTGATGGCACCCATTCACTGCAGAGGATCCATTTGTGAGCAAGTGATGTGATGTTAAATTTCTCCAAAACTGTTCTCATGAAGAAACAAACTCATCTAGATTTTGGGTGGCTTAATGGTGAGTAATAGTTTATCAATTTTTCATTTTTGGTTGAACTATTCATTTAAAATAATCATAAATCAAAAACTACAACATTAAAAACCCAATGCAATATATTGCATGTAAGCATCACATTGGGCAGTTGTCTGCTATTACATCAAAGACTGACATCATTCACTGACCTTTTTGTCTTGCATTTTGCAATGTTGATTACTGACCTCACATTTAATTAAACATGTCTTCTTATCATTTTACCTCCACATGATTGCTTTTGCCAAACCTGATGACTTCAAAGCTAAGCTTAGTGATGCGCCTGTGCTAGCACTAACTAAATTACTCCAGCCATTTCATTTCCCGGGCTGTGTTATATGCAGACTATACTTATCACTGGTGTTTAAATATGATCAGCTCTCCAGAGTTCTGTGACTGCAGACTGTCTTTATCTGCAGTAAAGGTTACCAAGACCTTCTCAAAACACTGTAAATGAGCATCTAAACTCATAATGCTCAGAATTACTGACATTTCAAATCTAGAGTTAAAACATACATTTATTAAGTTGGTAGAAAATACCTTTTGTACACAGTGGGACTTTATTATAGCCTGAGGATCATAACCTGAAGCAGGTGAATGAAGGACATCTATTTCTGCTTCTCTAATAGACTCAGTGTGTCAGACATTTAGAGATAAACATCACTATCATTGACCATGTTTGTATGCACATAAAAATTTGGTCATGTATCTGTCCTGTAAATGCATTGACCTGATCAACATAACTTGATTAATCCTCTAGAAATATGAAATCAACTGACAATGGGCCCTTTGCACAGACTGTGATGTTTCAGCAGTCATCAGCAAAGTAAAACGTATTTGTTTCTTTACCCTGAAAGTCGTGAAAACTTTGTGAAGTTTTTCTTTTGCTATTTGAGCAAAATGTGAATGCAAAATACATATTTGATGTAGTCTCCCATTACTATTCCTACCCAACTACGATGAGAAACCCAGAAATGTGAAAAGGGTCCATATGCTTGTATTCATCTGAATTCTGCATCATGTAAACTGCTTATCTGAACATGGTTTGTGCTATGGAGAGTTTTGAAAATATCTATCGAAGAAACATATTTTTGGGCAGATTTTCAATTTGATAAACATTCAAATAAATGAAAATATATCCATATACAGACAGGTGAGAGTCTAATGTTTCACATATTACAATTCACAATGCTGTTGCCAGGAATACATTTGAGAAATAATGAGTTCATTTAATTACTGTCTAGAATGAAAAAAACATTGTGAAATGTTAATCATTTTTAAGAGTGAAATGATAAGAAGACATAATAGCGGGAAAAGAGTGTGCGTGCAATGGTTAATTTGGATTAGATATTGAAGCAAACATCTTTTCAGAATAAACATCATTCAGAATATGCATCTTAATGACAATGATGTAGGCTAAATGTGGTCATTTAGTTTGTAGAGTACAGTACATGCAGTACTTCCCTAATCTAAAAATAAACAGCATATATGGATTTCCAATATTTCAATCATAGAACATTCCATGATCATTTCAAAAGGCTGTGTCTAGAGTTTTGTCAAGTTCAGTGGTGCATGGAGCTTTAAATCATCAGAAATTCATTCAAACATTTAGCTGCTTAACACTGAAAAAGAAAGTTTTTCTCCTTAAATATTGCAAAAAGACAAAGTAAATTTAATCCATAAAGAAACAAAAACTAACAAGTGCTTAAATTACAAGCTAGTACACACACACACACACACACACACACACACACACACAAACCTTTCCATGAGATGCTAAACTGAACACGATTTCTAACACAAGCTGCTAGACTAAATGTGTTCAATCGTTATAATTCCAGACACACACAGTTTAGTGTACAGGTACCAGAAACAACAGACATAAAAATTGAGTCCATTTCATCATCCAGTGGACATTCGGGCAAGGGCAAAGATGCTTGGTGGAATGCAACTCTTCTGAGGCCTTAACTATTAATACTGAGAGACAGGTTTGTCAGGTTTGATCATTGTTGCCAGCAGACATTTGAGGGTTCAGCAAAAACAACACAGGACTGAATGACGAAGGGTCCACAGCTGTTAGAAATCTAACCAGGACATGCTGTTGCTTACTGCTTCTACTTGTGTCTAGATTGGTGTGTACTGCTTCTGATGAGAATCTCACTGCAGTCATTATAAAAATGTATAATAATAATTAAATCAAATTTATAAAAGTAGTTCAGTATTGAGCCTAATTATACTTTAAAATTATGCATTATACTATTAAAAAAAAAATCCTGGAGTAAATACTGGATGTTGTGGCTGGAAGAACTGGCAGAACTATACAAATACAGTGACATTGTTAAAGGCATAATGTAAAATCATTTTGACAAGTATATTGTAAAGACTCTAACTGTAAATGCAAATTTATTATACAGTACAGTATAATGTAGTATCAGCTGTTAAAGTATTTTCTTCTTTACTTCTTGACTAAAATGTGCTGATAATAACAGGTCGTATACAAAGGAAGGCCACACAAAAAGCTCTCCAGCAATTGTGGGCAATAAAAATATTACCATTAATTAATAATTAGTGTAGAGTGTAAATAATAATAAGAGTGTAGAGTTTTGCTTACACAGAGAAAAAAACACCATCAGAGTAAATGCACCATATATAACTCTCAATCTACCTGATACATACATATATATATATATATATATATATATATATATATATATATATATATTATTTTTTTTTTTTAGTTTGTTTTTATGTAGTTTTATTTTTTTTTTTTTTATACACAGCATAAACAAATGTGATGGTTTATGTGCAATACATTTATGTTGTTTTTACCTATAAAATATGTAAAATATTGTGCAATATTATATTTTAATTTATTTTATTTTTATTTTTTGCAGTGTCAGTGTCAAGTCCCAATCAAACTAGGGTCCCAAAGGCTTTATAAACCCGTGATAAAATGCTCCTGTATGTCACAATAATTTAAAGAAACTCTCAAAACTCTTACAGCTTTGTAAAATTTCCTGCTGCAGTTAACCCCATAAAATACATGCAACGTGTAAAGGTACACAACATACAAAAGGAAACAATAAATAATGTAAGAACAGCAGTGGGATCTTATTTGATTTTAGCATTAGGATTCTTTGATCCCATTAGGATCCTTCAGGATGGGTTACAAATTATGGGGAATTCTCTACGCTACACATTCCTATAGGTTTTCTTTGACTAGTTCAGTTCAGGCTATTTCAAACCAAAACCTATGAGAAATCGAAAATACATTGCATGTTTGATGTAAATAACAAAATAAGAGCTTTGTTAATAAATCTTGGCAACACTGAACACTGAAATATGTGCCGTTACGTTTTCACATTTCGCACTTCATCCCAACTTTATACCGCAACCGTCAGATTTCGACATTGTTTACAAGCACTCCACACCTTTAATTCAAGAAATAAGACACACAGGTTGGTAAACCAAGCAAATGAAGAGATACCCACCTCTAGTTTGCATAAACTGGAGCTTTTGGATCGCGACTTTCTGCGCAGGTACACGGAAAACCATCTTCTCACCGTAAATTTGCGCATGTTTGTATCCATTGTCCCGGCTCGCCTGCTACTATCCTCAAATGACAATTTATCTGTCCAGCGTTTGAATCCAGATCAGCACAACAGTGGGGATTTACAGTCGCCTGCCCTCCACTAATCCATAATGCTCACTTATGAGGGGGGAGGCCATGACAGAGCCAAACATGCAGGTTCTGGGACGTTTGCTCGCTGTGGTTCGGTTGTGGCTCGGCGGAGATGACTGGAGCTGTCCTCCTCAGAACCACCTTCACATTTAGGCTGTAGTGAAGAACCCTCCCCAAACACTGAGCTCCTTAAAGCTGAAGGGTGTCAATTTTTAATGTTAAAATTATTTGTTCTATCTCAGCTTAATATGCCGAGGGGACTATTGGTAAGCCATCATATGTTAATGACCCTGAAAATCTTTATGTCTGCTTATTTATTTATTTATTTATTTTTTTATGAGGAATCTGTGGACACATCAGCGCATTTAGATTTGTGGAGTAAAAAATAAAGTTTATATTTTTAAGCAAAAAGACTAAATTAGATCCTTGGAGTAAAATTATTTAGTATTTTACATTAATGAGAATTGAATATATATTAGAATTATATCAGAAGTCATTCATAAGTTCTGCTAGGAATTCCCAATTAGTAAGATGGCCTCTGTGAATAATTGAATATCTTTTTACTCTATAACAACTAAATTAGCAAATGTTTCTATTTTTTTTTTTTTTTTTTACTATAACAACACATTGGCTGATGCATCATCATCCTGCACATGCTAAGCATAGAAACACAGAAAGTCATTATTTTTCTGAATCAGTTCAAATGAATTTTCCTGCGATGCATGGAGTGTTTATAGCATTTCTACCAGGTAAATGCTCCGACCGTAGCTCTTTTTAGCCGCAGGGAGTTTTGTGCTGGGAGCAAGAGACTGCAGTGATACAACCCCCCTGAACAGTTTAGAGTTAAAAACATGTTGTGTTCTCTAATAGTGGTGTTTAGTTTATGTCCTTTGGTTGTGTGTAGGTTTTTTTGTTTTTTTTTTTTGTTAGTTTGGGTTTTTTTTGTTTGTTTGTTTTTTTTTTTTTGGTTCATTGACTTTATTATGTCAAGCTGCATAAAAGGCATGTCTGCATTTACAGTGCTTTACTAATTTATAAGCAGTTGTTGAGTACTTCTTAATTATTACAAATGAGAAATATCCAACAAAATTTTCACCACACCTAATTTGTCAAATAGAATATAAAAAAAAAAAAAAAACCTACACCGACTGATTTTTTTTTTTTTTTTTTTTTTTTTTGTGAGTTTTATGTTGATTGGCTAAATGAGGTGATGAGTCATCAGAGCTGGCTGTGCTCTATAAATAGAAAGGACTGACATGTCCTCACTGGCTAATCTTGCTTTGAAAGGCTGAGCAGGGACATCTTCAGACACCTGGCGGTACCTGCAGCTTTCAAGTTGTGAATTACTCTCCATTCTTGAAGGTGCTGTAAGCCAATATTCTCTGGAACATCACTATAACGTGATAGACTATGTGAACTTGGGAGATATCACAATAACTAATATTTGTGACAGCCCTACTGTTTTGAAGTATCATGTCTGCCTGCCAGTGCAGCCTTCAGCCGGATGCTCATTTGTCCACTTACTGTAGATCATATATTTTATCCAGTGTATAATTAACAGACAAATAAATAAATTGTTGAATGATGTACATTTTAGACATAATATTGTCAATATTGACTATTCTTGCTCTATTCTGCCAATGAAAAATAGTTCTAAACTGACTCACAGCAGAACTGTTACTGTGATGTTTCATTGCTGAATGATTCAGAATTTTGAACAAATTGGGTGAGTCAGTGATTTATTGACAAATTCATAAAAACTGGGTGATTTCCAAACATAGATTTTGCATCTTTGAAAGGCACTTTGGGAACTCAACACTTCATTATAAGTTACAGATTGTTTTTATCTTATCTGATTCAGCATGTGCATGGACCCACACACAAAGGTGGACACACTCTAGATTTAATCATCAGTAGGGGTCTAAACATTTCATCCATTGTTATTAAGGACGTAGCACTATCTGATCACTTCTGTATTTTCTTTGATATATTGATCTCTGCTACCACTGAATCTAGATCTGTCTCTGTCAGAAGGAGATGCATTAACGAGAACACTAGTGTGCAGTTTATGGAGGCTATATCTCTAACACCAAGCATTTCTGCAGACTCTGTTGATATTATCCTTGATTCTTTTAACTCAAAAGTTAAGAATGTTATTGATGATATTGCTCCAATAATAGTCAGTAAGAAAACAAACAGACAGAAATCAGTTTGGAGAAGATCAACAGCAGTTCAGACTATGAAAAGACAATGCAGAAAAGACGAGCGGATGTGGTGGAAGACGAAAATTGAAATTCACTATAGCATCTATAAAGACAGCCTTCATGCTTTTAATGTGAAACTAGCCACAGCTAGACAGAATTTCTTATCAAACCTTATAAATAGTAACTTAAACAACACTCGTACTCTTTTTGCTATTGTTGAGAGACTGACAAACCCCCCAAGTCAGATTCCCAGTGAAATGCTCTCAGTTAGCTAATGCAATGAGTTTGCTTACTTTTTTTTTTTTTGAGAAGATCATTAATATCAGGAAGGCGATTAGCACATCCTCAAGTAATGCAGAGGTCAGACAGATCTGGATGCAATATCAAAAAGATACTATGTCTATTTTTGAAGCAATTGATAGCAGAATTTTTGGAAGAAATAGTGCAGCACCTAAAATCGTCAAGCTGCTATCTTAACACACTTCCCACATCTTTTTTAAAAGTGTGCTTAACTGTTTAGAAGCAGATCTCTTAGAAGTGGTGAACGCCTCACTTCTTTCTGGGACATTTCCAAACTCCCTGAAAACTGCAGTTGTTAAGCCCCTCCTGAAAAACAGCAATCTTGATAACACCATTTTGAGCAATTATAGACCACTATCTAATCTTCCTTTTATAGGCAAAATTATAGAAAAGGTAGTTTTTAATCAGCTGAACAAATACTTAAACTCAAATGGATCCCTGGACAATTTTCAATCTGGTTTCCGACTGCATCACAGCACAGAGACAGCGCTCATTAAGATAATAAATGATATTCACTTAAATTCTGACTCTGGCAAAATATCAGTGCTGGTATTGCTAGATCTCAGTGCTGCGTTTGACACTGTCGATCATAACATACTACTAGAGAGACTGGAAGACTGGGTCGGGCTCTCTGGGATGGTACTCAAATGGTTCAGGTCATACTTAGAAGGGAGAGGTTATTATGTGAGTCTAGGAGAGCATAAGTCTAAGTGGACGTCCATGACATGCGGAGTCCCACAAGGCTCAATTCTGGCACCGCTCTTGTTTAGCCTGTATATGCTCCCACTAAGTCAGATAATGAGAAAGAACCAAATTGCCTATCACAGCTATGCTGATGATACCCAGATTTACCTAGCCTTATCGCCAAATGACTACAGCCCCATTGACTCCCTCTGCAAATGTACTGATGAAATTAATAGTTGGATGTGCCAGAACTTTCTTCAGTTAAACAAGGAAAAAACTGAAGTTATTGCATTTGGAAACAAAGATGAAGTTTTCAAGGTGAATGCATACCTTGACTCAAGGGGACAAACAACTAAAAATCAAGTCAGGAATCTTGGTGTGATTCTGGAGACAGACCTTAGTTTCAGTAGTCATGTCAAAGCAGTAACTAAATCAGCATACTATCATCTAAAAAACATTGCAAGAATTAGATGTTTTGTTTCCAGTCAAGACTTAGAGAAACTTGTTCATGCCTTTATCACCAGCAGGGTGGACTACTGTAATGGTCTCCTCACCGTCCTTCCCAAAAAGACCATTAGACAGCTGCAGCTCATCCAGAACGCTGCTGCCAGGATTCTGACTAGAACCAGAAAATCTGAGCATATCACACCAGTCTTTAGGTCCTTACACTGGCTTCCAGTTACATTTAGGATTGATTTTAAAGTACTTTTACTCGTTTATAAATCACTCAATGACCTAGGACCAAAATATATTGCGGATATGTTCACTGAATATAAACCTAACAGACCACTCAGATCATTAGGATCGAGTCAGTTAGAAATACCAAGGGTTCACACAAAACAAGGGGAGTCCGCCTTTCGTTACTATGCCGCCCGCAGTTGGAATCAGCTTCCAGAAGAGATCAGATGTGCTAAAACATTAGTCACTTTTAAATCTAGACTCAAAACTCATCTGTTTAGCTGTGCATTTGTTGAATGAGCACTGTGCGATGTCCGAATTGATTGCAGTGTATTTTACATTTTCACTGTATTCTATGTAAAATCATTTTCTATTTTTAACTGTTTTAAATTCATTTTAAATAAGTCAATTTTTAAATCATTTCCAATGTTTTAGAATTGCTTGTTTTATGTTTTTAAAATTGCTTGTTTTATTTTTGTTATTATTTTTCTTCATGATTATTTTACCTTCTTTTATGTAAAGCACTTTGAATTACCATTGTGTACGAAATGTGCTATATAAATAAACTTGCCTTGCCTTGCCTTGCCTTATCGTTTTTATCCTGGTGTCACAGCATATTACATCCTTTTTGGTGTTAACGTCACCCTAATTCAACTTTTATATCGTTTTATTAATTTTCTTAGCACTTTATTTTAGATTAGAGTTAGATTACTATTGTTTATGCATGAGAATGTATTCATTTAAATTAGTGCTGTCAAACGATTAATCGTGATTAATCGCATCCAAAATAATATATATATCTACACACATACATGTATGTATATATTTAAGAAAAAATGTTATGTTTATATATTAAGTATATTTATATATAACAAATTATATGATTATAAATATAACATACATGTAAATATTTTCTAAATATATACTAAGTATATCATCTAAATATACACACCACACACACATATATTATGTAAACAAAATCTTTTGACAGCACTAATTTAAATATTTTTAAGTCTAAAATTTGTTTCTTTGTAAGTCAACGGTTTGTCCTCCTTTTTGAGGTCAGACAGTTTAAGCATTTTAAGGGCTGATTAAAAGTGGAGGAACACAAGACAATCCTCAGTGTTTAAAATGATTTTTTAAAAGCTGATATCCTTTTAAAAATAGTCAACACTACTGAAAGTCATTGTATGATTCACACAGCAATGTTAATTTATCATGTTCAAAAAAAGACCAAAGGACTGTGCAACTCTTTGACCTGCAATGTATCGCAGACAAAAGCCAATTAGCACAGTTAAACAAGCCTTGAGAAATGGAGAGGTCCTTCAGGGGGCTTTACAGGTGTCCCCTGCACACTGATCCTGCAGCATAAAAGCCTCCGTGCCGAACACCTGCGCTTAGTGGAGCACACTGAAGCACACTGCACTATGTTAGAATGGAGTGTGTTTATCATAGCTGCTAATGTGTGTAATGGTGTGTGGGGTGCAACTCCTGCTGTGGGGTGATGTGCCTGTGGGGGCTAGAAGTAGACTGTCTGACTGTAATAGCCCTGAGGTTTAAAGATACGGATGCTGTAAATTATACTCAGCTCTGCAGTCAAGCAGCAAATGTAAGAAATGCTAGTTATGAAAATGTAATATTTGCTCAAGCAATGATGTGTAGTTTGTTTATACCAAGACCAGTGTGCTTAATAATTTCCAAAGGTAGCACATGCCTATTTAAGGGAAAAAGCAAGCTTTGAATAATCTCAGTAACTGTAAATAAGTGTGCATAAACATAAGATTTCATTACAAAGAACAGTAGCCAGATAATTGTTTCCTGTCTGTCAAATTTGTACAAATTTACACTTTATTGAATTCAAAGCCCATATGGAAAAAAGGGATATTTGCAACTTGACACAAATATGACACAATTTCTAAGTCTCCAGATTTATATTTCACAATGTGCCTTTCTCATTTCAACTTAATATCTTATAAATGCTACTATATATCACAGTCAAGGAATCCTTATTATACATATTGTGTCACATTTATGTTTTTATTTCTTATTCTGAATTGGGAACAGGTTAAAGTGACACCCCTTTTTTATTTATTTTTTTTTATTTTATTTTTTTTTTTTACACAAAAATAAAGGTTCCAAAAATCTTTGCAGGGATTTCACAAAAGAACCATTTTGTTCCCCAAACCTTTTAATGAATTGTTGTTGTTTTTCTCAGTGTGAAGAATATCCTTTCCCATCCTTTTTTCAAAGAAACTTTTTCCACTATAAAGTACATTTTGTGCAAAGGAAAGGTTGGGTAACACTTTATTTTACGGTGTCATTGTTACACGTACCTATTGTAAAAATAACAATAAATTGTGCATAATTACATGCAATTGACCCTAAGCCAAACCCTTATCCTAAAGGTCATTGAGACACTGAGTCTGAATATTTTGTCCAAAATTTTCACACGTTAAAACTAAATACGACCTCACGTTTACACACTGCCTCCGAAATATTCGTCCGTCATAAAAAAAAAAAAAAACGGATCAGGTTCGATTTTTTGCATTTTTTGAATCCGTGGTGTTTTGACAGTTCAGAGCCACCGTACAAGCAAACTCCAAAATCCAGAATGGCAATTGTCCAATTCATCCACTTTGTCTCACTGAGTTCACAGAAATTAGTGGTCTTCTTTTTTTATGTGGCTCTAGTATCGCTAGCAAATCATCAAATTAAGCTACTGACACCCTGAAGTAAACTTTAAATTACCTGGGCCTCTTCGTCCTCTCTATATCTCAGGATTGGATGGACCCAATATTTCCTTTCTTTTCCTTTTTTTTTAAGAAGCGAGAGGACAACAAAATCATCCTCAGTGCTTGAAGACTCCATTTAGTAGGCCTACTACTGTTCTGCGAATTAATTAATACGCATTGGACTCAGTGTGCAAGGTTTCTGTGACGAATTTGTGGGATTTCGAAAATTTGCACACAAAAATTTCAGACTCAGTGTGCAGAGACCTTAACCCTAGACATATAGTAATTACTTGTAGTTAATTAATATTACTCAGTACCTAAATGTGTAATTGTAACAAAGACACCTTAAAATAAAGTGTAACCAAAGGTTCTATGGAGTTAAAGGTTCTTCATGGAATCATCAATGGCAATAAATAACCTTTTGTACATAATAAATGGTTAAATTCAAATTTGGATTACAATTCTGCACCCAGTTTGCTGCCTCAATAAAATTCTGGAGCTGAATTGGAATTTCAAAGGCCTTCTCAATCCATTGGTGAATGCTGCACATCCATGAGTGATGGTGTTCTGGCAGAAGAGATAAAGGCCCGGAAAGAACTCCACCCGTTGTGTCTGTCACTGCTCCATACGGGTTAATTTACAGGTGCACTGCTGCTTCCATTCATATCGAAAGTAATCCATCAGACAGGAGAGAGCTTGTTTAATTCAGTCTTTTTTGACATAATCTCTCTCTCTCTCTCTCTCTCTCTCTCACACACACACACACTGCCTAAGAAAGAGCTAAAGAGTGAGACAGAATGGATGCAACAGCAGACATTTATTCTCATACATTCACTGTTACATTTCTATATATACAAATGTAAAATGGAAATTTATTTTCACTCTCTATCCATAAAATGTTTATAATGTGAAGTACACATGCAAATACATCATAATTCTGTGACATACTTATTTTCTTTGTGATATTATCAGAATTTTTACAAAGAAGACAAGCTTTGAAAATCGGCTTGACAAGCTTAAAGGCCTTGCTGTTTGAATTCTTAAAAAAGACATTTGAAGTTTGAGGGAATGTAGGCCTTGCTATGAGGTTTACTGAGTGGTTTCTAGGCAGTTGTTAGGGTGTTCTGACAGATACAGATAGATCCCAACTTCTTTACTATAGGATAAATGAAAAGAAATTTGAGTGGCAGTTACAGAAGGAAAGTCGAGTTGAGCTTTTAAGTGAACCTCCATCTCTTGCCAGCTAAATTAATAATGAATAAACTGAATAAACCAATAAATAAATTACTGATTTTAATAGTGCATGATAATAAATATAAAATGATCTTTTGATTCAAGTAAAACTTCATATAAGTTTTCTTTAGAAAGGAGATTTCTAAAAAAATATATATTTATTCATTGCTATATAGGTGATTCTTAGATATTAGTTGGGCTGCAAAAGTATCTGAAAACGGTTGAAAACCCCGATCTAAAAGAACCATTGTGCAGCCATCCTTGTACTAATTTAGATGTTGTTATCTTATTTGTGGATGTGGGCTAATTTTACAAAAACAAAGTGAACAAATGAAATAATTGTTCATAACCAGCATCGGAAATTGGTATCCAGTTCCTGTAGAATCTTAGTGATGAGGAAATCAGTTCTATTTTATGTCATTTTTCTAGTTCACCAAAGGATTTGTCTGAAAATCTTCAAAGCTCTCCCTCATTGTCTATGATTTACCATTAAGGGATTAGGTGAGGTTAACTAGATTTCAGGGAATTAGAGTTTTTATAGGGTTTGTGGTTTTTACAGCAGGACAGATACTGTGAAATCTAGAGCAGACATTGTCTACAGTGACCTTCCATAACATAAACATGTTCAGATCTGTTAAGTGAAAAAAAAAAAAAAAAAAGTGGGGAAAAAAATGTTCCACACATTCACTTTTGCAAATAATCTGTTAAAAGCCACTTCTTTACTTTATTTATAAAAACACAGTAATTTGGCAGGTTTCTGTGTAAAGATGTTTGCACACCTTCATTACGTGCACAACTTATTTCACTTGTATATCTGCTACCATTCTGTGTTTAACGTCATATTTTAAGTAACATCTCTGTTACTTAATAAAACATTATTAAAGGTGTTGTATGTAAGGTTTTGACTCTACTAAAGCACACACACACACACACACACACACACACACACACACACACACACACACACACACACACACACACACAAAAAAAACTTAATATGTTTGCAGATATTTAAGAAACATGCTAAGTTAACATACTTGTTTATCTGAAAAACAATGCTACAATCAGTTATTGTCCTTTGAAAATGTGCAATGGGGGAGGAATGTCGGTGTTTGTTTTGGTTTGTGAAACCCACCCACTGCCAGTTTACCCAAATGCTGTGGCGCCCGGGGAGCAGTTTGGGGTTCGGTGCCTTGCTCAAGGGCACCTCAGTCGTGGTATTGCCGGCCCGAGACTCGAACACACAACATCAGGGTTAGGAGTTAAACTCTAACCATTAGGCCACGACTTCCCATGGGTACATACAGCTCCTTTAAATAATTAAAATGTATTAAATAACAATTAAACATTGCATATTGACAGTGTCGGAGGTAGCACATTAATGTAATGACAAAATTTTCATTTTGGGATGGAGTTTCCCTTTAACTACTAAAGTAACACATTACCTTTAAGTTATCAATGAAATAGAGTTTTTTTTTGTTAAAAAAACAAACAAACAAACAAATACTAGCTCCATAAAGGCCTAGTTATCACACTTTTTACTCCAGTTCATTTTCAATTTCAATTCAAATGTTTACAATATCTGTGTTCTATTTGTATTTCTTTTATATGTCTATTACATTGTTAGCTTAACATGCTAATACTTTAATGTATACAGTGTATTTGTATGACACATTGCGTTGCTACCTTATAAGACAGCATCCTATTTAGGCAGTAGACAGCTCACTAGGAACAGACCTCTGTCCACTGAGGGGTTCTGTAGAACTTCAAAGGGTCCCTCATCTTCAGATAGTAAAGCAAAAATACTGTCAAGAGACAGTGACACAGCTTCAGATCTACACACACAAAGCTCTTACTCATCATCACTCTTTCAGCCTGAAGGACAGTGGTGACTCAGCCCTGACTGTCCACCAGCAGACCACTCTCAAGAAACATGCAGAGCTCTTTTCACATATGAATGAACCTAATTTATTCCATTGATTTAGTTAATTTGTGAACATGTACTACAAACCAGATTCCAAAAAAGTTGGGACACTGTACAAAATGTGAGTAAAAAAAAAGGAATGGAATAATTTACAAATCTCATAAACTTATATTTTATTCGCAATAGAATATAGATAACATATCAAATGTTGAAAGTGAGACATTTTGAAATGTCATGCCAAATATTGGCTCATTTTGGATTTTCATGAGAGCTACACATTCCAAAAAGTTGGGACAGGTAGCAATAAGAGGCTGGAAAAGTTAAATGTACATATAAGGAACAGCTGGAGGACCAATTTGCAACTTATTAGGTCAATTGGCAACATGACTGGGTATAAAAAGAGCCTCTCAGAGTGGCAGTGTCTCTCAGAAGTCAAGATGAGCAGAGGATCACCAATTCCCCCAATGCTGCGGCAAAAAATAGTGGAGCAATATCAGAAAGGAGTTTCTAAGAGAAAAATTGCAAAGAGTTTGAAGTTATCATCATCTACAGTGCATAATATCATCCAAAGATTCAGAGAATCTGGACCAATCTCTGTGCGTAAGGGTCAAGGCTGGGAAACCATACTGGATGCCCGTGATCTTCAGGCACTTAGACGGCACTGCATCACATACAGGAATGCTACTGTAATGGAAATCACAACATGGGCTCAGGAATACTTCCAGAAAACATTGTCAGTGAACACAATCCACCGTGCCATTCACCGTTGCCGGCTAAATCTATATAGGTCAAAAAAGAAGCCATATCTAAACATGATCCAGAAGCGCAGGCGTTTTCTCTGGGCCAAGGCTCATTTAAAATGGACTGTGGCAAAGTGGAAAACTGTTCTGTGGTCAGACGAATCAAAATTTGAAGTTCTTTTTTGGAAAAAATAGGATGCCATGTTTGTGTTGAGTTTGAGTTTGTGTGGCATGGGCAGCTTACACATCTGGAAAGGCACCATCAATGCTGAAAGGTATATCCAAGTTCTAGAACAACATATGTTCCCATCCAGACGTCGTCTCTTTCAGAGAAGACTTTGCATTTTCCAACATGACATTGCCACATACTGCATCAATTATAACATCATGGCTGCGTAGAAGAAGGATCCGGGTACTGAAATGGCCAGCCTGCAGTACAGATCTTTAACCCATAGAAAACATTTGGCGTATCATTAAGAGGAAGATGCGACAAAGAAGACCTAAGACAGTTGAGGAACTAGAAGCCTGTATTAGACAAGAATGGGACAACATTCCTATTCCTAAACTTGAGCAACTTGTCTCCTCAGTCCCCAGACGTTTGCAGACTATTATAAAAAGAAGAGGGGATGCCACACAGTGGTAAACATGGCCTTGTCCCAACTTTTTTGAGATGTGTTCATGCCATGAAATTTAAAATCAACTTATTTATCCCTTAAAATTATACATTTTCTCAGTTTAAACATTTGATATGTCATCTATGTTGTATTCTGAGTAAAATATTGAAATTTGAAACTTCCACATCATTGAATTCTGTTTTTATTCACAATTTGTACAGTGTCCCAACTTTTTTGGAATCGGGTTTGTAGTTATTTATATGTATTTTGTGTGTGTGTACTAATATATTAATACTAATATCACAATATATATACTCCATTCTCAACTGATTTCAATACAGATTGGTGTTAGAATGAAAATACTTAACATTTTAGAAATAAACATAGAACTTCTTTATCCTGTGTAATCCCCAGGTACTGTAGGGTGGATTTCAAATAACTTGCTTCTCAATCATAGAATTGTCTTCTACGCAAATAATACATACGATACTGACTGAGAACTTGCCACAAAAAAGTATAGAAAATCAAGATTTCCACCTTTTGGATGTCTTCACAGTATAAGTGATGCCTTAAAATGCTTCCTACATTTACAGCTTATTAGATTTTTGAACAGTCATCTATATTCATCTATATGTAACAGACAAAATGTTGATGAAAAAAAAAGGTTTGGTTCATTTCTCTGCACCACAGATCAGGAGACGGTGCAAATAGCTGCACATATTCTCAGTTTTTTTTCTGCTTTGGTGTCAAACTGTTTGGAAGGTTTAATGTCAACATCTTATATACTTTAAACCTCCTAATTTCACATTCCACATGCGCTCTTTCACTTTTGCTCCTTGTTGTGGGAAAAATAGAGTTAGTGTAGTGTGGAACCAACAGGAAATACCAACTGTGAGAAAATCATCAGTGAACATCTTAACAACCTTGCATTACAAAAACAGATATGGTTATGAGGTTGAAGAGATGTGTACAGGTTAATGAAGAAGTCCTTCTGAACACATTGCCTAATGCAGGGCAGTGGCAGTCAGAAACACTTAAATGGCCTTATAAAAAACTCCAGAAATCGTTTAAACATGCGGTTGTTGTTTCTATCAAGACAAGGAAACTGCAGAGACACAAATTGAAGGCCACATGAATTGGCCTGTAATAACTGCCACACAAAAAGTTCAGTGTGGACATGTATGGTGTTTTCAAAACAACCAAGATTCAAACACACACAGGAATATGTGATTTTCTGTATTTATTCAATTGGCATTGCATTACAAAAATATTTTAGTTACTGGTGTTTAAGTGAGGCATTTACGAAATACTGTAAAAGTGACAAACCTTTGTACCTACTGTATAAAAAGTCTATGACCAGCAGTATAAAATCAAAGAATAGGCATGTCTTTCACAAGCTGAGTTGCATATCAAATGCCCACATCTGATATGGCTGTCATCTAATAACTGTTTGAAATACAGTTTAAAAGCCAGAAAGACACTCTTTATTTACCGGAACATTTTGTGCAAATAGTAATTTTTTCCCCTGTAGTCCACTACCATAAAACGTACATGTGAGCAACATATCTGTAAACAACATCATTGTGATTTTTTTTTTTTTTTTTTTTTTTTGGCAGAATGCATGTGCTGCCCTCCAGCGGCAGAAGCTTAAATGTGCATTATGTGCAACTGCTGCCATTAGGCCCAAAGCTCCAAACCTACCACATATTTTACAAATTAACATCGCAAATTAAGGCATGAATGGCCTCTTTCAATCCAACTCACAATAACAAATTTATCAGATGAAATATATTAAACACTGAATAATACAGCTAAATTAGACTGAAAGAAAAATACAAAGACTTAAAATAAAAAGATTTGGTTTGCTTCAAGGATCACTGAAATTATTGCATTGTAATTTTTAATGGAAATAGCACATTGCTAAAAAATTCTTTCTGATTTATGAACACAACAGTGGTATATTATCTATACTGTCGAACATTTATACATCAAACTTGTTTTTTTGGTTTTAGTGTAATAAAACTACTGTACTACTAAATGATAATCATTTCGAATAATGTGAATTGGAGAAAAGTAAAATGTCCAGATGCACAGTGGTCAAGTGGGATATGCATCATGAAAATTGTGTTATAATGCTAAAAACATTTCCTAAAGTATAACACATTTAATTAATAATTTTCTTTCCTTGACATTTTGTGGTAAATTTGATCTGGACATTTTTTTATGAAATTCACCCAAGGACACACACACACAAAAAAAAAGAGAGAAAAAGACCGCAGTATGAATCAGTAAGACCAATAAAAAAATTAACCCAGTAACCATAGAATACAGCAGTCTGTGACACCCTTAAATCTTCACTAGATTGTTCCAGCATCACCATTTAAAACAACAAAGGAGTTTAATGTGCAAATATAAACAGGAAATATTTTCAACTGTTTCCAGCATTTCAGACATAATGTATTCTCTTCTTGTTATGCTCAGTGGGTTGCCCACCTCTATGATCTGCTTGGCACTGGGGGGTAATAGATCGGCATGGAGTGATCACACACGCTGAGCTCTGACTGGCCACTGATAGCCACTGCGGGGATGTCATTGCTCCAGATTTCTTCGGTTGACTTTTCGCAGTCGATCAGCTGGAAATCCCTGTCAACGCAGATCTCTATTTGGCCCAAAACCTGAACCTGGCCTCCCTGAGAAATACAGTAAGAAATGAGATTTCACCTTAGCAAAACTGAAGGCAAACTGTGGTCACTGTGCATCTAACTGTTGTCCTGAGCTGATCAGTCTCAATTGATATCAAGTCATGAGGAAATCAAAATAGACTTTCATAAAGGAATATGTTCCTCTATTATAAGTTGCTTTGGATAAAAGAGTAGGGATGCACGATAAATATCGCACAATATTTGTATAGTAAATGCTTCTCCATGTGAAAGCACGCACATGAAGAGATTTACCACTGATTACAGAACCGACTTTACTGATGAGATGCGCATTAAGTAGCGTGCTGATATTTATTGTGCATCCCTATAAAAGAGTCAGTTAAGCGATAAATGTAAATTATGTTGATTACAACAAAAATATATTTGACTTAGCTCGTATTTTCAGAAGTAAAGGAGAAGTTTAAAGTACTTACATTGGGAAATTTTTTTAAAGACTTTAAAGCAGAAATGTGAAGCTAACATATAGTTCATTAAAACTTGCAGTATATATTAAGTGAGCTGTTAAGTTTTAAGTTTTCATGGCAACAAAGTTGTAAAAGTTGATAGTTAAATATTATGTAGAAAAGGTTACATTCAGTATATTCTGTCTTTCTTCATTCATACCTTTCCTGGATGGACACACTGAATCTTTGTCTTCACATTGTAGAAGCTAGTAATGGCTGTCTCCACGTCATCCAGCTTTTAAAAAAAAAAAAAAAAATGGAAATATGACACACTTACCCACAGGTCACCATAATCACAAGATTCTTGTTTACTTCTGCCCAAAAATAGAGAAGTTGAAAAAACGCAACTAAAGATTGCAAGACGTCAGGCTATGAGTGTTGAAATGCTGATGTTGCAGCTTGGCAACAATAACGCACACAGTGTTTTAGAAAGATTCTTTGGGGATGATACTTTTGGGAAATTTTTAACCTGATCATTACTTCAATTATATCATTCATGTAATCACAGACAGGGACAGAAAACAGCAGCCTGAACCATTACAGTAAACAACTCTAACGCAACCCAAGCTGCTGAATTATTTAAATATATAAAAAAATATATATACACATACATATAAATTAATTACAGACTACGTGCTCTACCTCTCAGGTCAAAGGTCAAAGAAAAATATTTACTTCATCTTCAAAGAACCATATATAGTTCAGTGTCTCTTAAATGATAATTACAGCAGGGATGTCAATGAAACTACTCACAGTGTAGTACTGCTCAGAGGGCACGATTCTGTTGTCCTTTAAAACACTGAAAACACAAAAGACTCGTGAGGAAACCAGTGCCAACTAGTGCTGGGTGGTATAATGCTACCGGTTAAGACATTTATGTGAAATAGCAGAAATATGTTAACCGGTAGTGTTTATACCAATGTACCTATAACTATGCAGCCATTATGGCCTGGACTGCTTTACTTGGGATGTGTCCCAAACTTGTTATTAAAGCATGCAATATTAATCAATGTTTTAATTGTTTATGCTTGCCGAGCAGCATTGTTATTTGCTACATTAAAAGGATAGTTCAACCAGAAATGAAAATTCTGTCACAATTTACTCAAGGACTGCCCTCGACAAAGGATTTTTCTGGTCGACTACTAGTCGTTTCTTTTAAGCATTAGTCGACTAATCACATTTTTATTAATAAACCATTTAAATCATTATTATGAGCCTTTAATTTCCTATAGCCTAATAAGCACTCAAGCACATGCATATAGCTTGCCACAGCGCACCGGGAGAAGTAATGAATAAGAATGTGTCAGGGAAAACAGTAAGGAGACTGCATTAACATTTTATAATTTCTTGATAAACTAGTGCGTGAAGTGGTGAAGTCGGAGACACTGACACGGACTCGTCATCTCCGCAGTAGTGGACGCCCCTGTATGCATGTTTCATATGGATACATAATCTGAGAATATTTGTTCTCTATTTGAACTGGTTAATTTAAAAGTAGACATTTTACTCTCTATAGATATATTTTTATTGTCTGTAAGGCAATGGAGTTTCGCACTCAAGTTCACAGAGACCGAGACGGCAGAAAGCGCATTCTGCTTGCTTTCCTTATTTTACAAACCGCAATGATTTGTTTGTTTTTTTTGTTTTGTTTTTATTTTTTTTGTATGTATGAAACTAAGGAAGTATTTTATGAGTAAGTGACTGCATCGGTGCCTCCATCTCATGCAGTGAGCGGTACTGTTCAGCTTCCACACTCCGTACAGACACTTGAATAGCACAAATTTCTCTAGGATAATATTAGATTGAGCAGCCATGTAAAGTTAATACTTACATATTTCAGATGACAAGTCATATTTGAGGTTGATGAATGATAGTCTAGCATTTTGATGTCCTGTCTGAGTACTGTATTACCACAAAGACCAAGCGTTAACAATCTGTCCATCACGGACTGTGTGACTTCGCCTGTGGACTTTTTTTTAAATAATATAGTTTTTCTAACTAAGCAACTAAAATATTTTTGGTCAACCAAGGCTCTTCTGGTCGACTAACGATTAGTCAAATATTAGGGGGCAACCCTAATTTACTCATCCTCATGTTGTTCCAAACCTTTATGACTTTATTTCTTCTGCTGTACACAAAAGAAAATATTTTGAAAAATGTTGGTGGCAGCCATTGACTTCCATTGTATGGGGAAAAAAAAAATACTATGGAAGTCAATGGCTACCAGCAATCGTTTGGTTACCAACATTCTTCAAAATATCTTCTTTTGTGTTCAACAGGACAAAGAAATTCATGCAGGATTGGAACAACTTGAGGATTAGTGGATTATTACAAAGTTTTATATTTATGGTTGTTTTCATTAATTTGGTTGTTTTATATATTTAATTTTTGTTGATTTGTGTATAATTGTGTTGTTTTGGTTTATGGTTGAACTAACCCTTTAATTTGAACGAGGTTTCAATCAGAATTTTGAGTCAGTTTTATAATATTAGTTACTTTTTAACTGAAGTGTTGCATAATGTCTGTGTGTGATGAAAGAGTTGTCATTTATAACTACAGGTACTCTCATCTTTTGCTTTGTATCCATCTCACAACTTCCTAATGTACCTGAAATACTTATATATACTATATGATAGATAAAAGAGATAGATAAAATAATAATAATAATGGAATAATGGAATAATGAAAATATTATTATAAAAACTAGAGAAACTGCAAAGCGTGGTATGGTGGAACAAGTCCCATCTTCTAAATAAAAAAGCCACTTGCCAAAGGTAAAGTCATTGCATCGTTTTTTTTTGTTTTTTTTCCACCTTGTTTCAAATTACCGACTCACACTTTTCTCATCCTAATTTTACAAGTTGAAAGTTACAAAACAACACACGCACAGAGCTGACTGACTCTGATAACGGTCGGGCGTTCTCCGAGTCTGATAAACTTGGGTATAACACACATTGTTAAACAGATCCAGGACCCAAAGTAATAGATTGGGACCTCGGGTCTCGGCTCCTCCGTGTAGACCTCTACTGGAAAGCCACAAAATCAGGTAACCAAGAACTTACTTAGTAAGGTTATACTTGTGGTACAGCTCAAGAGCTTTGCTGAAGTATTTATGTTGACTGTTCAGAGACTCTGCTCTTGCAGCACAGGTTCCATGTTTTGTCCATTCATATTTCCTAAGCAAAAAAAAACAACAACAACAACAACACAATAAAAGTCTTTTTTTTTTTTTTGCTTTAACTTTAATAAATAAATAAAAAGTACATTTGCAAGTTTTTAAACATACCAAAATTCAGAGGAGGAAGGTTCTATTAGATCTGGCCAATATTTTTTCATCTCTGGTATCAAGTCCTGAGAAACATGCATATACAACACGTCAAGCACTTGTCCTCTGAGCTAAAATATATGACATTCAACAGGGCGAGCAAGGCAAGTAAATTACCTTAATCAAACTGGCATTAAAATGCCAGGATGTATTGCACATCATGCCAGAGTTGGGCCTGCAACAACAACAAACATTTCTACTGACACAAACTATAATCATCCTTACAATCACTGGCATCATTATCAGATGATTATTCAGATCGTATGACAACCAGGGTTGCACCAATATAAACATATGGGGAAAGTGTATTATGCATTCATTTGGCAGGCCTTTTTATCCAAACATCACAAACAGTTTATCATAGGAGTCAACAATATTGCATTTCAAGTTTAAAGTTTAAGCTATATTAGTATAGTATAGTATAGTTATAGTATAGTATAGTATAGTATAGTAGTAGTGTTTTTGGTTATAGGAAATGTATTTGTTTATGGTAGTGGATTAGTTAAGCGATTGCAGAAAAGGTCTTCCTGAAGTCGTTGGCTGTAATCATTACTTCAGATATTTAGCCAATATGATATAACAGATATTACAAATCTATACTCTTTAATGTTTTTTTTTTTTTTTTTTTTACCTTCTTTTTAATCCAGTATGCATTGCAATCAAACAATTTTACTATATAGTCACTTATCATAAACCTACCATAATCCATGAAGAGTCCAAAAGCTTATATTTGTTGTACAAGTTTTTTCCACCTATAAATGAAAAACAACACAATTTATCTCCCGATCCCCAGTGGAGGAGCAATATGTGGTGCACCTGCAGTAATGGCAATAAAACAATGGAAAGTAAATGCAATACACTACACTGCAAAATGTCTGTGGCCAGTGCTGGGTCAGGGTGAGTTTTGTCCATTCTCCCCTAAAAGAAGCAGTCAGTTCATTATTTATGACTTCAGGGTGACAATAAGAATTTGACAAACTTTTTGCACAAAACATGGAATCAAAAAATGGCTTCATTTGTATGTGTACATGCAGAAAATGTGGTCACAGTATCAAATGCATATTAAAACCATTAAAGTGGGCATACAAATATTTGAAGATCATTAACAAAATTATTTTAGCTGTAATGCACCAAATTCTCATTTTGTAAATTCTGAATAGTACTTCTCAATAAATTTAGGTTTTCATTATTATACTTTTTATTGGTTTACAATAATGAATACTGTGACAATGTGGTAGTATAATTTAAATATCATAAATCAAATAAAATAATTAAAAACAGTACACCAAATACTACCATAGTGTTTAAAAAAAAATAATTATTATTATTACAGTCATAATGTTGTGCAAATATTTCACATGCAAACCGCAAACATATTTTTAGAACATTTCCTTAAAAAGTACTGGGAAAGAAGTGCATTTAAGTCAGCATGACTAGTGTAGTTAAGATTCCTAACTCATGAGCCGTTTTTTTTTTTTTTTTCTAGTTGAACAAAAATACCTGAATTTATTAGGTATTGTGTGTTCTGTTATCATTGCTGTAAAAAGTCATTAAAAAGCCTGCGTATGTATAAATAGTTTACTAATGTTTACCCTTTCAAACATCTTGTATTGTATATAATGTTTACCTTGTAACCTAAAGTGTATCTTGTTCAATAAAGAAGGGAAAATACAAACAGGACTTGTGCAATACTGATTGTGACTGCACCCAGACTTAAATTTGATCAATATGTATAACGTTAAATACATTTATCTAGGATGTATTTGCGTGACATACCGAGGATGGGAAAAGGTTGGCCAGAAAAATCCAGCACAAAGAATGACAGAAACTGCAATGAATCTCATTCTTCCAGATGGTGCAAGTCCGTTCACCTTAGCGAGGACAAAAGATCATTTATTATCAACGTTCATAATCGTACACTGTAAAAAACTTCTATAAGACAAAGTCATAGCATAGAGCATATCAACGCTGCAAACAAAGGTAACATATTCAAGTGTGAGATAGTTACTATAAATAAATAAATAAACAAGTTAAATAAATAAAACCTTGAACAAACTTACTTTAAGACGTCGGTTACCTGTTATTGTCTGAAATGCCGTCGGTTCAATTTACATACAGTTTTTACGTCCTACTGATATGAGAGAGCGCTGGTTTTAAACGTTTTTATTTAGTCTGGGGTGGAAGTCTTAAAGTAGGACTGCCCAGTTACTATCTTTCCGAAACACTGTGCGGTCGAGTCACTTCAGAGAGCCACTTCCTTTCCTGACAGAGACACACTGCGGCTTCTGTGCACAGAGCGTGTTTGCCTTGTGACGTCGCAACTGCGCGTGCGCTGTCAAATCATGTGATCAACTGCAATTTATCACGTGAAGGTGGATTATCCAGATTAAGCTAAAACGTTACAACTAGGAACTTTTCTAATGTAATTATTGTTACAGTTCCTTCTAGTAAATGTTGCATTAACGGGATTCTCCCGAACTGCCACTTTTTGATTTTCTGGAAACTTAAATTTAAGAACTTTATAAAATTTGTCATTATAGTCTTCAGGAGGCATATTTGTTGCTGTACAACAGAATATTTCTGGCATTATAAATGTACCTTATTTTGCTTTTTTCCCTTTCACCCCTAAAAAACTGGAACCCCCCCGCTTGTTATGTATTTTGTGATAATATTACATTTCTGTACATTATTAATGGCTGTGCTTCCAGTCATACCCACAAGAACACCATCCATGAGACACTGAACATCGAAAGACAGCTAATGTTTACACATCTTGAAAACCCCACAAATTCATTTCAATTTTGTTGGTAAAATATGGTTAAAATCTAGAATAAAACAAGGCCGTTGTTTGTGTAATAGCCTACCATTAGGTGCACGTACTGATGGAATGAGTACTGAGATGATCACTTCTCTCAAAACATTAAACAATAAAATTAAAATTGTTGTTTTATCAATTAAAAAAAAATAATAATAATAATAAAAAGTTAAAACTGTGGCATCAAAAATTATGGAAAGAGTGCATTACGTCTCTGGGAATTGAGTCTTTCCACTAATTCAAACCAATTATTAGCCTATGTATTTACTTTGAAATTATTAATGATTTCCATTCGACTGACCTTATTTAATCTATCTCTTGATTTTTTATTTTATTTTTTATTTTTTATTTTTTATAGCCTATATATAACTCATTCAGTATCCAGCGTCAAGTTAAACGTCTGCCTAGCGTCTTAATATCTGTGCGAAATGATGTTGGAAGTTAGTGTAAATGCTATATATAGTCTGATGCCTATCCATAAATGGGATGCGGGAGAGGCAACATTCCGCATGGCTAATATTTTGCGTTTCATCAGCTGGTCTCTCACTGGCGGGTAGAGGCTCATCTACCTCCGCGTCGCGCTCTTGTATTCTCCTGGGGTGAGTAGCTTATGTCTGGCCCCGTATTTCCACACTTTTGATCCGAAATTATAATGCAGAGTTGTCCTTGTGGAAAAACAAAATCGTTGAGGCTGAAGGAAACTTTTGAACTTTATCTTGGTTGGATGTTGATCTGCCTCGAATGATGTTTGCTTGACAGGGCGCTGCACTTGGCTTTGAAAGGATGCATAAAAAGTTGGCAATTAAACCAGTTTTAGTGCTTTGTGAATATGGATGAATGAATAACTGGACAAACTTTGACACTGTTTTGTTTGTGGAAAAATTTTCTCTTAAAAGTGACCTGTTGAATGAAATGACCTTTGCAATATTTGTCGCACTAGTTGATGCCTTATGCAAAGAGCGAACAGTTCGTTTTTACATGTCGTCTGCCAAATATGTTAATGAAATCTGTGCATATATGATATATATATCTGTGCATATATATATATATATATATATATATATATATATTATATATATATATATATTTGTGTTTAATATGCACAGTAGATGCTTGTATGTGGGCCTCATGTGAATGAGATAATGTGATGTTGCATTGAGAATGCATGATTGTTTGTTTATGTAATTATTCATCAAAAAGAAATGAGGAATGTGTTTGTATTGTAGTGTAGTTAATTTATCCATAATAGAAGATAAACTGTCATGAGCAGTTGGTTATCTGTCAATATTTCAGGACATTTACACAATAATAGCTTTCATTAATGCACACTATACAGTAGAAATGACCATGGATTACTGTACCCATCTTCTTGGACTGTCTGATATCCCAACCCCCAACCTCTAATTTTAAACTGCTGTGAGTTTTGGCTTCCTTGAGGCCCAAAGCTTTAGAACACCCCCTCCTCTTCATCTCCACAAACAGGTTCACTTTCCTGACCCCCAAATCATATCAGGAGTAGGTCGCATTCAGCAAAATGTGCTACGAAACTGTTTCCCCAATAATGAGAAACAGTGAAATTGGAAATTAAAGCATTGGAATTTATGCATCTATCAATGAATGCATTTTGTTTTGTCTTGTGTGCAAAGACACTGCATGTTTTTGTTCCAGGTTTTATTCATAGGTTCTTGGGGTTGCCAAATATGGCTGCAGTTGTTACCAGACACAAGCATTTCGGTCAAGAATACCTCAGTACTGAGTCTAAATATGTTGTTCAGGAATCCTCCAGGTAAGTTAAAAAAATTAAAAATAAAATATACAGCAGCAAGTTCAAGTTTAATGAATCATTGCAGCTAATCATAATGTTCACAGCAATACTAAAACTACTTGTAATAAAATAGCAACATCATGTATAACATATAATAACATTGTTGGAGCTCTGCTAATACACTCTATTACATACAGTAGCTGAGCTATAACTGATCCCTTCATGTCACTACTGTCCTCTGGGTAGTTGACATGAAATACTTGGAAGTTGACTGCAGTGTGACACGCTATACTCCATGTAAAACTCTTTTCTAATTATGCATGTGGCTTATATGACCTCATATTAGTGAGAGAGACCACAGGCTGCATTTATCACACTGCAGAACCATTTAAATCGAGCTGAAGGTGATTAAAATGGTGAAAAACTGAAAAGAAATGGTTATCAGTTACAGGGCCTAAGGTATATACTTTAACTTGACCAATCATATATATATTATGGACACATATTGCACCAAATACACAGATACTTCCTGGAAACAATTATACATTTCAGATATAATATAAGCTTTGCCATTAAAATAGTTTAAGGATAAGAAACATGGTATGGCAATTACAGTTATTTTTGTTGATTAAAATTAAAAACTTGCCCTAAAATGGTGATCAAAATGATATTATATTATAAATGTATTATTACAAAATTAATTATATTCTATTTTAATATATGGTATTTATTGTTTGCCTGAGGTGTCAAAATGTCAGTATTGTAGGTTAATACCTATAATTGCAAAATTCACATGAACCATTGTTAAAGATGATCAAATATCAAATTCTTTCCTTTTTTTTTTCTTTCCACTTAAGACTGTGTTGCTTGAAATGCATGAATTATGATATGCTTTTGCATGTTTGAATGCATATCAAAATGAATAAACTGATTGTTAACCTGAGATGACAAGGAGCATTGAATTCACTCATGCTGCTTGTATAGAGTAATGCTTTGAGCATTCTATTATCATTTTATTATACACTTTTAGAACAAAGGTACAAAACTGAGTCACTGAGGTGGTACCCTTTTAAAAGGTACTAATATGTATGTATATGTATGTATTTTAGGTATGTATTTTAAAAACATATTTTTAAAGTAGTAATATGCACTTTTAAAGTACTAATACAGTATGTACCATTTAGAGGTAAAAAAAATTAACTTTTAACTTTTGTACCTTAGGGTCCCGCCTCATTGACAGGTTTGTACCTTTTTTGAGAGTGTCTGAAAATGTGTGTTTTCAGCTCTGCGGCAGAAGAGGTGAAGTATCAATACCAAACACAGAAGAGAATCCAGGGAGTGGTAAAGCCCTTTAAACAATCATTCCTTTCCTTTTTTTGACATGCTTTTGTTACAGTACTTTCATTAGTCAACCTGTATTTTAATGTACTTTAAAGACTTTTGCTGTAATAGACTGAGTGAAACAAAGGTTAAATAGGACTGACTCTATCTTGGGACATATATTTTTTCGGGATCACTTCTTATGATCCAACAGCTCAATAATTTTTTTTGTCTCGTTTCATCAGGTGGAGAAGAAGATGCCTGAGAAATACATCCGTGAGGAGTCCATGATCAGGGGCCCCAAGTTTGTGGTTAGACTGAGGTCCCATACAGTGTATGAAAACAGTGCTATTAAACTTTTCTGCACTGTGGAGGGATATCCCACTCCACAAGTCAAATGGTGAGAATTCTTCCCACAAACAGGCCTGCCAAGCTTCCTGTTCACTAGGGTGCAGTGCAGATGCTCTCAAATCTCTTATGGTGTTATACAGTTTCACCTTTACTTTTTACTTTACAAACATTTCATAATATTTGCAATCACATATAAAGAAACTCCTAGAGGATCTATTGTTATTTTATCATAAATATTCTACAGGTTCAAGGATGATGTCATCTTGGACGTTTCTTCTGGAAAGTACTTTGTGGAGAGCAATGCTGGATTCCATGCCCTCTCCATCCTCAAGTAATTTGAACTTTTCTGTGTACTTTTTGGACTTTTTAGTGATGCAGTGGCCGAATGTGGTTTACTGATGATCTGTATTGAACAGAATGAGTAACAAACTCGAATGAGTGACAAGACTAACGTTGAGTCATGTTCACTTCCTAGTAATTAATTGGCCACAGAAAGCAGGAAACTTTCAAGTTATGAAACATTTTACAAAATTGTGTCTAGCAGGAATATGAGAGAGAGAGAGAGAGAGAGAGAGATGGAGAGAGAGAGAGAGAGAGAGAAAAAAAAAAAAACAGGTTACAGGTCCAGGTTACATTTCACCTAAATATATATACATAAAGATATATCATAGCCTATTTTAGGTCCAATACGATTTTGCATTGTGACATTATTATATATTCACCTAGGTAAAATAAATAAATAAATAAATAAATAAATGCACCTGAAAGTTTTACCCCCCAAGTGGTTATTATCTTTATTTTATTTAAATCAGCTAATTAAATTAAAGGTAGTACAACAAATACATATATAATGTGCAAATAATTCAAAATTAATATAAGGGATGATTTTTTTTTTTTTTACAGTAATGACATTAAGAAAAATATGCTGATATTCTCATGCATATTAATAATCCCCAAATATTCTTCATTTTCTTAATGCATTTTCTTAAAATATTTTGCAGTGAGTCCCCAAAGGACAAGCTCTTGAGCGGGTGTCTCTGTTGAGAGGTTCCATGTGATTCAATCCTCTAATCCCCCGCCCCCTGTAACTAGCAAGTGAATTTCCACAAAAGGAAGTCACGTCACTGGGATTGCATTTGAACTTTTCCAATTTAGTCCTGGGCCGGTCTGTGCGCCGCCCACGTCTTGAGCTCCTGTCAGCTGTTAATGTCAGAGTGCTGAGTTTGGTGTCATCTGACACTCCGGCGCCTTACAGAGAGATGACTTTCACTGCTGTCACCCTGTCAGTCCCACAAAAACTCACCCTGGCTCTTATGTCACATTCCTGATGGCTTCTTGCATTCAGAGCCCAAAGCTCACAGGTGAAGCTTGGCGTTCCACATTTCATCTAAAATGGCCAAACCTTTCACTTTTTGACACACAGCCATTCTCCTCAAGACCGCGGGGCCAGGGGAGCGGGCTCTAATATAGTACGGTCACTCTGAAGGTCACATTACAGTCTTCTCATTTTCTTGTCCTTTGCGTCTCGTGTTTGCTATTCAAGCCTCAGAGCCTCCCGTGTTGAATACTTTCCGAAAACAGGCGCTAGTCTACATTAGCATTTAGTTTGGAGCAATTATCCTCTTGACATTAGAGCATTAGTTAACTGCCAATTTATCCATCACGATGGGGGAAGCACTTTATGTGCTTTCCAAATGTCAATTAGGAAATGACTGTGGCATATATCCAATCAAATAGCAATCATGCTGATTATTTATTGACTGATTAATTAGTGGACTGGGTGAAGCGGTGTTGCGATCCAGCCATGTATTGATTGAAGTTGTAGACACCTGTGAATGAGTTATGCATGCTTTTGTAGGTGTGCAACTGATGACACTGCAATGTACACAGCAGTAGCCTCAAACACTCATGGACAGGCCTCCTCCCAGGCCTCCATCATTGTGAAGAGTAAGACTTTTTCTCCTGTTTTTGGAATCTAAGCATATCGAAGCATATCGAATTTAGACAATGAATCCTTTTGTTGCAAAGTCACTATATACTTTCTTTTTGTGTCGACTTCATAGGGTGCAAAGAGGAAGAAATGTCCACGCCTTATTCTTGGATGCCTTACCAGTGTAAGTGTGAAGGCATCTTTTCATTACAATATCTGGTATGATTTAAAAACAAGTCATGAAAGACAGGAACTGTTTTGCTGTTTCTCAGATGCCGTTTTACCTGAGATCAAGTATACTAAGATTAACATCACCTTCACTGAGACGTTTGACGTGACCTTTGGAAAAGAAGGAGATAAGGCAACTTTGACCTGCAGGATGACTATTAACCCCAACCTGGCTAACCTGCAGCCTGAGGCGATGTGGTACAGAGATGGTAGGAAGTGTCCAACAAAGGCTTACGCAGATACGTTTTTGTATGCATGTGCGGTTATTGTTGATAAAGCTGTGGTCACACTGGACCTTGAGCATGTGATGCTGCAGCGGTCGTGATATGACATCACGCTCTGCAGCATCTTTTTAAAAACCTAAATTCAACAAATAACCAACAATAATAAATGTATGTTCTTTTAATTCAGCTACGAAGCCATGCTGTGAAATATCGATCTTCTATTGGTCACACGATTTCACATGATACAAATTTACAGGACACAGTTCACCGTTAACTTGAACTTTGGAACGCAGAGAAATGCGAATCATCTTTACATCTTGTATGTGTGAATGGAATTCAATGGGATGAAAAGTGTAATTTGACCAGCCCCTAAGAATTCATTGATTACATATAACTACAAGATTTACAGTAGCTGCTAAATATGAAATAAACAGTCAATTTTTGCAACCTAAAATAATTGGGAAAAAGGACTGTTTTCAATCCCCCATTCTCTGTTGATTTGCCAACAGACGTCCTGCCCCAAATGCATATTATTGGTTAAGCTAGAGTTTTATGATGGCTGCTCAAACAAACAGATTGCAATTCCATTTTAATGCTGCTAATAATGCAGAAATTACGCATTTTGCCTATATGCAGCAATGTAAATACTGCAATTAATTTAAAATGCTTTTAATTTAGCCAATCCGTCATTGTCTTGGGACAATACTTTTATTTAATGATTTGTATCTATCATCACTCAAAATTTAATGGAAGTTCACAAAAGTGGATTTTTTTATGTAATAAAATATTTTAATTAGTGCTGGGCAACAAATAATCATGATTAATCACATCTAAGATAAAAGTTTTTCGTTTATATAATATGTGTGTTTGTGTGTGTGTGTATTTATTATGTATATGTAAAGACACACACACATGTATATATTTTGAAAATATTTACATAATTTATATTATATGTAAATATATTTAATATGTAAACAAAAGATATTTTTCTTAAATATATACATTCATGTGTATGTATTTATATATATATATACACACACACATATATTATGCACTTTTACTTTGGATATGATTAATCACAATTAATCGTTGCCCAACACTAATTTGAATCAAATGTATTTAGGAAATGATTGCTGTTTATTGTTATATTAATATTTGTTCTACATTTGTAGTGTATTTTACACCTACAAATGCATAAATAATTATTTTATATAAAATTATGAATATATTTTGATCTAAATACTGTATTTCATGTAGCTACACACAGTAACTGACAGCTGCATTTATTTATTGTGGCATTCACCCCTGGTTACAGTATATATAAATTTTCCGGTTGTTCTGTAGGTGATTGTTTTACAGTCGAGTCGTGTACAGAACAAAATGCCTTTTTATGTCCATTTGTATTTTATGACTCATTTCACTCCAATCTCATTTCCTGAATCATCAGATTACACTTTCCAGATCTGCAGTCTATTCTGCAAAAGAAATAGTTTCATTTTCTCTCCTCTGATACCCCATGTTGTGTTTTGGGCCCTCCAGAGCACCTCCTGAAAGAGTCGAGGTGGGTGAAAATGGAGTCTGGCGGAGGTGTTGCCAAGCTCACGCTTACTCAGCTCGCTAAGGATGATGAGGGTCTTTACACCCTCCGCATGGTCACCAAGGGAGGCGATGCAGTCCACAGGGCTTACGTCTTCGTTGATGGTAAAGAGTTGTGAACTTCTCCAAGGCTTGTTGAAAATCTTATGTGATTCTTTTGCTGGCCTTTAAAGGTCTGGATTAGCATAATTCATTTTATATAGCACATACATCTGTTTCGGAGTGATTCCCTCAGCAAATCAGTGGTGTGTAGGAGTCATCATGTTTTGTCTTGGCAGATGGTCCACCTCCAGTTCCTCAAGCTCCCGGAGCCCCAATGGACATTAAGATCCATGATGCAAATAGAGATTATGTCATTGTGTCCTGGAAACCTCCTAACACCACCACTGAAGGCCCCATCATTGGATACTTTGTTGACAGGTGACTGCGCTGACTAAGGTGTCTTCCCAGTGGGAGTTATTTTATGGAATACATTTATGCAAGTTGTTTGATACAGTGGACACTTTAAAATGTCATTGCATTAGATAAGAAAATGTCAAATATCTGCTCGACTGTTTGCTGGAATTGCTGGAATTAACTGGTTTGTCACATACTTTTTTGAACTGCACAACAGGAATTCACTATGTGAATAACACTTGCACTAGCACTAGCTTAGCGTGCAGTGTTTCATTGCAGAATCATTCATCTTATCCACATACCACCTGCAATCCATTTTAATCAGGTGCTAAATGCGCTACAACAACCTACTGAGAGTATTTAAATAAAGTCACTGTCAGACTTTTCATTGCAAATAGGCCTTCTTTCTATGCAAATGAGGATTATTATAGCAATCAACTAGCTACCCACAGAAACTAGTCGGTAAACTGAATGGGTCGTTGAAATATTTGGCTCTATTTTTTATATTTCCCAGGACAAGTTGTTGTAACATCACCAGTAAACTGCTGTTTATAATAAGGGCCGGTTGATACAGAACATTTGTTTGATTGGCCCCACCTATATTTGCCTTGTCTCAAATTTAGGGCCCTATGAAATCCATTCTATTTTTTTCCATTTTAATTTTTCCAACATTTTGTCAATGTCCGTGACATTCTGCATTATTCAGTAAATTTCTCAGTTGCTTTCTTCCTGTATTCTGTGTTTTGTTGTTTTAAACTTAAACTTCCTCTTATGGAAGTTGCTTATGTTTTGCGTGTGAAGTGTGCTTGTGCTGTGATTCTTCAAAATAAATTCAACTAAGACAACGTGCACAATGTCTACAGTTTTAACTGCACTTTAAGTGTTATATTTAAGTTGCTTAATTGAAGGTTGTCAGTAATACAAAAGACAGTTTGTTTTCCCTTCCAATATAGGCTACTTAGAAAATTGCTTACCAACACATTTTTTTTGTTGTTGCCAGAAACATGCTTTGCATATGCTAATAAATGCTGTGATTATTTTGTTCCCTGTCACTTTGAGCTGCATTAGTATCAAGCTGAAATGTACTCTCGTTGGACGGTAATCAGACTGTTAAGTGTTGCATGGATCTGCAATTACGTATAAATGCTCCTTAGCTCATATCATCTCCTTGGAACGTAAAAGTGGGCTGTAATTTTCACTCTTTGACAGCAGCGTGGAAGTAATGATAGGATATTCTTGATTACTGTCCATATTCATTGTCATCCATGTTTATTCTTTCACTCTTATTGGGCAGATGTGAAGTTGGAACAGAGACCTGGATGCAGTGTAATGACTCCCCTGTAAAGATATGCAAGTATGCTGTGCAGGGCCTGTTTGAGGGGCACTCTTATTACTTTCGCGTGCGTGCCGTCAACTCTCGGGGCATTGGCAGACCCTCCAGAATGTCTGAGCCTATTGCCGCTCTGGACCCTACAGAGTTTGAGAGAATTCATGGTGAGCAAAACTAAGTCCTCATGAAGTTACATTTAGTGATCAACTCTGTACGTGTTAATAATGCCCTTTATATACTGCTGTTTGTTTCAACAGCAAAACTAGGTGGAAGACATGACGTTGTGACTTACTATGATGACCTTGAAGGTAACCATGGAAATTTATGAAATCTTTAAAAAATAATGGAAAAGACATGGACATTTCTATAATAATAAATAAAAAAGGGAAAGTTATGGCAAGTTCTTAAATATTTCATAGTTATATACATATACACACACATCGCTTTTTGTTGATGCAGTCTTTATAAAATTGTATTCTATAGCATTTTTTTAAACATATTACCTAATTGCATGATCACATGATCATTAATGGCTACTACATTATAGTGATCGTTGCATGTATATGGCTTCCGTCCAGTTGCTCTATATTGTTGGACAATCCAACAGAGATGTTCCTGTCCTTCAGTGACCTATATAAATATTGTGGGGTGGAGCTGCCTTAAAATATTCTTCCTTTTGTCACTGAGTCAAGTTTGTGTGTCTTTGAATTTGTATTACGTATTAGATGACAGCAGCTGTCACTTAGTGCTTTCCCCCCTATTCTTTCATGCTTTTTGCTTTCAAAATGAGCAATAATTATCTAGCCCATAATTGGTTCTCTTCTGAGAGGTACTGATTAGTTTTTGATGAGAATTCCGTCAGGAAGGGAACGTACAAACATCTGTGGTTCTTTTTTCAAGTTGAAATGAACACATCAACCAGTGTCACCCATGTGCATGTATATGTATATGTGTATGTGTGTGTGTATATATATATATATATATATATATATATATATATATATATATATATATATATAGCTATATATGTGGCGGCGGAGGCAGCAAAGATGATATTCGCATATCAGTCCATAATATTAAAGTTGCTTTTAAAGCTAGTGAAATTGCTAGGATATTTCATAGTGTGTGTGTGTATTGGTGTGTGTGTGTGTGTGTTCAGGGTAGAAACAGTAATTCTGTTTGATGTGCTTTGCCTGCAGACGAGGGAAAAGCTCCGGGACCTCCCTCTAAAGTCTGTGCTTCAGAGACGGACCGAACATATGTTGTGCTCAGTTGGGTCCCTCCAGTCTACCATAGCAAAGCCCCCATGTGGTATTACATTGAGAAGGTTAGTTTCAGCTCACTGCCAGACGTTAACCCAGCTGAATGGTCACAAACTTTATTTCAGCTGTTTACTTTTCTTCTCATGTCACCATTAATCCATTAAGAAGCACCTACGGTGTAAGAATATTTAATAACAATATTTGTTTTTGTTTTGCATTAAATGATGCAGCACAGCCCACAGAACCAATTTATTTCTCAGAAGTTAATCTTTCGTGGCTCAGAGATACTGTAGATATTGACTGATTATATACTTTAAAACAATGTCCATTGTTTTTTGTTGTTGTTTTCCAGTAACTGATATCTAAGACCCATTTTTAATTTTAGCATTTTTCCTGCTTTTTGACAATAACTAAAAATGACATTAAAAGCCTATTATTGTTATTATTATTATTATTATTATTATTATTATTATTATTAATGTAATAATAATAGTCAGGCAAAGTTGTATGCTGCTCCTAGGGGTTGCAAATGTATTTTTGTCTTTGTTTTGGGCTGTCTAATTGTCTCAAATGCTACATGCTACGTTTTCGGACTTGAGTATGAATAGCTGTAAAAGGTTATGTAATTATGCAAACAAAGTTAATTTTCTGTCATTTTATTTAATCTGTTGTCCCAATATTAAATTAACAGAGTTCTCAGTTATTTCAGTTCTCAGTTCTCTCAGTTGTTCCTTCTGAAAAAAATAAATAAATAAATAAATGTGTTGTGATTGCAGACTTTGGCATTGTGTCAAATCCATTGTCAGTCTTTGGCTCTATTTAATCTTTATTTAATTAATTAAATTACTGTCTAGAAGAGACAACTGTTGTTGTTGTTGTTTTTTTATTGTTAAAGGTTAAAGCAGTCATTATCATTTCTCACACAATACATATTTGTGTAATAGTGTATTTTATTCTGGATTTTTATAGCTTCAAGTCGGAGCTGGATCCTGGCAGAGAGTGAACACTAAAGTACCCATCAGATCTCCTCGCTATGCCGTCTTCGACCTACTAGAGGGGAAGGATTATCAGTTCCGTGTGGTGTCTGCTAATATGTACGGCATCAGTGAGCCTTCTGAGCCCACCGACACTGTAACAACCCTGCAGCTAAAGGGTAAATGCCCTAAAAAAGCATGTCACAGAGGGTACAGTGCCTCTGATGTATTCACTTAAGATATTGACATGTTGAAATGCATATGAAATGGCATATAGATCTTTGAAGTTTGCTCTGCCTTTGATGTTATCATTAAGGCAGTAATGATTTTTTATCTGCCTTTCTGTAGTGGAACTAATTCATGCATGATAGGTCGTCAAGGGATTGATTGGACTGGTTGGTGAAATCACCCCTGAAATGAAGTTCTATGTTCATTCAGGTGTGCCCTCAGCTCCTGGACAAGTCATTGCAACCAGAGAGACAGACACTTCTGTTCTAATCCAGTGGGTGCCTCCAAAGGATCCCAATAACCTGATTGGATATTACATTGATTCCTGTGTGAAAGGATCTAAGAACTGGACCTCTGCCAATCACAAGCCCCATAAGCAGACTAGGTATGTGCTTAGTATAGGGGATAATATTTGAGGCACTTCCCACGAATAGGGTATGAAAGCATCTGAAACTCTGAGATACTCTTGAAAAGAATTGTAACTTTTAATGAACTTTAAAATAAAAATAAAATAAAATAAAGGGGTTGCCGATTTAACCTGATGTCATCCTCTAAAGGAACTCATTAACCTTATTCAATATTATATTGATTCTTGTGTGAAAGATCTGAGAACCAGACCTAAGCCAATCACAAGCCCCACAAGCAGACCAGCGCTGTGTTTCTCAAAGACATTATAAGCCTATATAGATCGTAGAGGCTTTTGGTGCCAATGGCTTTGGGAAACACAGCCCAGGTATGGGCTCACTCTAGGTGAGCAAGCTGTTCTCATTCCCAGGCATTAAAAACTGAAGCAAAAACTGGTCAAACACCTTGTGTGTTGAAATAAAAATGCTATTTTGTCACTATATTGTTGAACTAGGAGCTATATTGATATTGGAGCTGTACTGACTATACTGATGAACGTCACGATAACGTATGGTAACGCCCGTTCCCTGAAGGAGTAACTGGAGACGTCACGTCGGTGACCGACGAATTGGGATCTCGCTTCGAGAGACCAATCTACTTCAAGTGTAAACTAATTGCATCCAGCTGCAGCGGTTCACAGCATGAGCATAAAGAGGAAGCAAGTGCAATGCATACCAGGTTTTTGCTGAGGAGCTGAGCCGCTGACCTGGCCTCTAGGAGGTGGTACAGGGAACAAGGGTTACCATATGTAACCGAGACATTCCCTTCAGTCGGTCACTCTCAACATCACATCGGTGACTGACGAATTGGGATTCCCTACAAAAACGCCATGGATGCTGCCCTACCTTCTCCTCAGCCTGGGAAAGCATAGCTGTCATCTCTGGATCCGATTCAGGCATTGCCACTGTCCCGGAGGGCGGCAGCACAGCCGAAACTTCCTCAGAGAGCTGTCCCTCCGATGCAGTGATCGACATCTGGTCATCAGGAGGGGCCCCCCATGATACCGCTGTTACGCCCAGCGCATTCCATTGGTTGACCACCTTGATCGGAGGTTCTGGAGGAGTGGTGGGCCCCTGATGGTTGGTTCCCTGATGGGTTTGCCACCATTGTGACCCTCAAACTGCCCGTGCTACTGCCAGAAGTAGTTCTCGACTGGCAGCCGCCAGGACGAGCCTTAGATTGCGGCAGAGGCAACTGAACTCCGCCCCCTTGGAGATAGCGAAGTCTGGTCTACAGCTCCGAGATGGTCATCTTCCCATAATGAGAACATGAGTCATCCACAAAAGCCACCTCTGCGTGTTTAATGCCCAGACACGTGAGGCAGCGATCATGACCATTGCCCGGCGCCAGGTAATGACCGCATCCAGAAACGTACGGGTGAAACGGCATCTTTAAAAAGACGGTCCGTTGTCTTTACAAAGATGCACCCATGAAGCTCTTTTAGAGAAAGTTGCTCTTTCAGGGAAAGGCTTTTTTAGTGCTGTGGCACACAGCGGAAATGGCCTCTTGCAGCACAACAGGGGAGTAGTGCAGCCTGAAGTGCGCAACCTGCTCGACACAGAACGACCACCGCTGAAGAGACGTACCGCCAACACCAGAAGCTTCCAAGAGCACGTCAAACTCGTAGCTCACTTGAAGACACTTGGATGGAGCAGAACGATGTTGTCGCTTAGCTCCGAAGTGAAAAGCTGGTATGCATTGTACCTGCTGCGTCTTTATGCTTATGCTGTGATCAGCTGCATGCAGCTGCATGCCAGTGTGCATTGGCTCTTTTAGTTTACACTCAAAGTAGATCGATCTCTCAAAGCGAGATCCTAATTCGTCGGTCACCGAAGTGACGTTGAGAGTGAAGGAGTACTAGGAGCTACATTGCTTTCAAAAGTTTGCCTTATTCATCTTTTGTATGGACATTCAGCAAATTATTGAGAACAAAGTACATTATTTCTGTGGATTTAGCCATTCAGGTATTTAAAATTTTTTATTATTTGCTATTCAGCAGCAATTACAGTAGCTCACGTGAACAATAATCTCTATGATGGTAACTTTAAATAAGCCATTATCCTTCAACCAAATTCATATTTAACTCATGTATTACCACAAAGCGAACTTGAAACATAATTATATTTATAAATAACAATTAAAAATATCCCCAAAACAGTGCCCAAACCTTATTAAATTAGTTATTCAAATACAACAGCAACAGCCAATGGCAAGTCCCCAGCAGCAGATCTTTCGATATTTTTATTTAATTTTTGCTAAAGTAGGTGTGTTTACTAAAATAGCAGATTTAGACTAAACTAATAAACCTAATGAAGTCTAAGATAGGAGGTTTTTTCTATATTTTTATTTATTTTGAAAAAAAAAAAAAAAAAAAAAAAAAACACCTTCAAAGGTTCAGGAATTATCACAAAATGCTACACATTGTAAAAAAAAAAAAAAAAAAAAAACACCTCAATCCCTGCCTCTGCTGAATAACTTTTACTCTCCGGTGGGGATAAAAACATCATGCAAACCCGCTTTATATCGGCCCTGAAAAATGCATATCGGTCGATCCCTAATTGTAATTACAATTTTACTTAATGTTTGCAATAACTTTAGTATTTCACATTTTACTTTACATTTGTGTGTAGTGCATGACTGTGTTTGTGGTAATTGTCAAAGATAAAAACAAAATGTGATCACATTACAAAATTAAATGCCACTGGAAAACCAGAAAGCTTGCATCAGGAGTTTGTGTTGCTGACATGTTTCTTCTGAGGATGCTATTCGGTAAATAATGAAATAGAAACTTCTTCTTTCACTGCCTCATTACTGGGTTCTCACAGGTTTGTTGTGCATGGACTGACCACTGGTGAGACGTATGTCTTCCGTGTTCAAGCTATCAATGAGCTGGGTCTCAGCGATGAATCCCAGGAATCGGCCCCTCTTTCTGTGAGAGCAGTTATTAGTTATTCTTTTTTTGTTATTTCATGAAGGAATTTTTTTTTTTTATATTATTCTTGTTGAGAAGATTATTAAGATGAGTTTTTTTTCAGCAGGAGGTGTTTGGTATTGATAAACCCACGGTGTACAAATGACAAAAAGAAAAGCACCCACCAGAAATGGCCCACCAGACTTCTTTTTAATGACTTTACAACAGGCTGGAAAGGGCTTTATTTATCTTTATTCATAGGAAGTGCTCAGGAAAGTTGCCACACAATAACAACAGAACAGATGAATTCTAAACATCAAAGGTTTCTTTAGTATACAGTAGAGCAGAGCGGTGAAATGTGCCAATGCCAGTAGATATTCTGCTATAGTGTTTATTAAAGCCCATCAGAGAATGTATGTTACAGTGATTTTACAGTACCATGCATAATGCACTATAACATCAAGTCAGGTGTGAACAAATACAAACTTACAAATAAAAACAAAATATAATGAAAAACCTTCCTTTGTTAAGTTTGCTAAAAAAAGTATTGATAAGATTCCATTTGAATGAATGAAAGAATTAAAATTGTTTACATTGTATATATATATATATATATATATATATATATATATATATATATATATATATAATGTAAATGTGTGATATGTACAATTATTTCTGGTGTAATGTAACCATCACAAAATAAATACATGAGATATCATACCACCCATCCCTAGTAGACAGTTACATGGAAGAGGTTTTAAAAATCTTTATATTTCCCTCAAACCTCATACCATTTGCTAAATTGGTTTAATTATTTATACTAAATGAGTCAGAATGTTTTTACTTTTCATGTCTCTGTGGGACACTTAGTCAACAAGTAGAAATGATTTCAGCCAGCAGACCATTAAATTTTTACAGATCTGGATGATTTGTAGAGATGTTTGCTTTGTAAGTCTTTAGCTTTAGCTAACAGCAATCCTCTGTTTGGACTCTGGGGGACAATTCCATACTCTGAGACTTCAAAAGATGAAACTTTTTGTCCTAAAAGTGCAGATCCAGTAAAAACAGTGGTTAGGAAATTAAATTAGATGAGTTCTTTCCATTGATTTATTAGATGGAATTAGATGTTTTAATCAAGCAGCTCTGATGTAGTATATCTAATCTCATACCATTTTTTTTGCTATGGACATTATTGATAACTTGTGTGGCTTGAAGAGAGTGTTTAATTTACTGTATTTGCCAGTCAAACATACAGACACACAAAATAGCCTTAAAAGTAGCCTTATCAGGGGCCAGAATATCATAGGGACCTAAAGGTGGGCTCTTTTGACCTGCACCAGTAGGCACCTAGCAACAGCTCCGAACACCCTAGCAATTGCACTAAAATTCTCCCATATCTCCCTAGCATTTTTATAGCAAGTTTTGAATGGGCAACAACCACAACCACTTTCATCATACCATTAGCATTATATCTTAACTTCTGACATGGAGACTGTCAGCATGATCAAGTTACTTTTAAAGACGTTTTGGTCAGTTGTAAGGTAGCGTGATATTCTTTGTGTATAATGCAGTCCCATAATGCTTTGAACTCAGTTCAAGATGGCTAAAAAAATAGGTTAGAAATATAAGTATTTCATTATCAAAATTGTATTCCGGTTTAAAATAAGTTTAAAATAATCAAAAAAGTCTAAAAATAATCCACTTTTTTGTTAATTTACACTCTATTTACACTACTATTCAAAATGTTGGGATCTGTTTCCAAAGGTATTCACTGTTGTCTGCATTTAGTTGATAAATAATACAGTAAAACAATTCTTATAAAAATTTAAAATTAGCCGGTTTATTGTTTTTCACATATTTTAAAATATAATTTATTCTTGTGATGGCAAAGCTGATTTTTTAGCAGCCATTACCCTTGTCTTTACTGTCACATGTTCTTTCAGAAATGTATCTAATTTTGTGCTCAAAAATATATGAAACGGTGATACAAACTTTTTCAAAAAGTTCAAAAGAACAGCATTTATTTGAACTACAAATATTACTTTTGATTAATTTAATGCATCTTTGCTGGATAAAAGTAGTTCCATAAAACAATTCAATAATAAAAAAAAACCTTAGGTTCTATTTTAGCTTGTGATGCTGTTTAACAAGGCAGTTGTTTATGTAGGCAGTAGATAGCAAAGCAGATGTTTCCGAATAAAGCCCTAAATTCTCTTGTTAAAAAACACTGCCATATTTTGAGGCTTACACCAATGCATTCCACCCTCCTATATTACACCTCCAGACACAATGCTTCTCTCAGAAATGTGCATATTATAAGCCAGAGATGAGGCTTGCACGCCAGCGCGTGTTTCTCTCAGTCCAAGACATTGAGTAATGGGGAGGACCAGCTAAAGCAATATGTCTTCTCTACAGAGCTGCCCTCTTCCCCTTATGACTTATCTCTTCTCTACTGTGACGGGGAATCCATGGTTCTCAGCTGGAAGCAGCCCCTCCGTTCTGGAGGAGCAGACGTCACTGATTATTACATTGACAAATGCAATGTGGCCAAGAAGACATGGAAGGAGGTCAACGTCCCACCCATTAAGGAAAGACTGCACAAGGTGGCCATGTATTGCAGCATCACGTGCATGTTATTGTTATCAGCTTATATTGATTGATTTATAATATGCATAACATAATTACTAAAATGAACTTTTCCTTCTGAAGCTGGAGGTCTGACAGCTGGGTCAGTGTATCAGTTTAGGGTCTATGGAGCTAATATGATTGGACTGGGTGATGCCTCGACCCCTAGCACTCCCTTCAAATGTGAGGCTTGGACTACGCCTGAGCCAGGTAATGCGACATGTGCACATAGTTTTACTTCTAAAATTCTAACACTATTTACTAATTTTCATGTCACTGAACACCCGTATACTGCTGTTTGTTCTGTGTAACACAATAGAAGAAATTTTAAAGAATCTTCCCTTAGCTGTTTTCTATATGACTATACAGAGATTTATTTTCCTTAGGAAAAGAAAATGTAGAATAAGCTGGAAATTACCCCAATGTAATGTAAATCTATAAATAAAACAATGAAAAACAAAGGCATTTTAGCTTTTTTGACCAAACTTCCTCTGTGTTATCCAGCTATTACCTGGTGAGCAGAACTGGTAGCACTTTATAACTTCACTTCATTTTGAATCAGTAATATAGATTAGATCACAGAAAGCTAAATGTTTAAGTTTCCAAAGGATAACAAAGGATGTACAAGATCAATAAATGTAAGATTTCCATTGGCAATGCAGCACTGGCCTGAAAGGGCAATTGACAGTTCTGCAAACTGGCACAAAACTTTCTCACATTGGTCCCGGGCCAACAGGCCATCCTTATTCTTGAGCCCTGTCACTGAAATTCTTCCCTCCTCTGCAGCTCTGGGATCTTATTCTCCATCCCTCATATTTAAAGCAACACACTCAAGAACTAATGGTCTTTTGGCAGCATATTGTTGCACCATATAGAATCTGAATGCAAATAGACAACAATTCTTTGGCATGTTTCTCTTATTTATGGTAGTCAAAGATATTTTTATTTTATTTTATTTTATTTCGAGTTTTTCTCAATGAACTGATGTTGGTGGAAAAGAGCTCTATGAAGATTCTTTATAGTTGTATCTCTTTATTTCCGCAGAAGAAAAACATATATGTTTGGCACAATATGAATATGGTGAATTTTGGTGTTTTATGTGCTGCCCTAAGAACACTTTAGAGGAAGTAAAAAGTCTTATGTGTGCAAAACACACTCATGCATGAGACTTCCAACCCACAACTCGTGGCAAACATTACGTGGGTACTTGTTGTTTAGCAGATTTACATTGTTCTTATTGGAGGAAAAGATCCTTTGCAGCAACATGGTTAAACACCCTTTTAAAGGCTACAAATGTGGATTTGTTTTCATATTAACCCGCAGGGAATAAACCGGGAACCACCCCCATGCTGCCAATCACCACTCCGCCATATCACCATCATTAAAACTGAAGTGTCAATAACATAAGTAGGACATGTTTCAAAACATGATAATGTTGTTTCAGGTGAACTGATAAGATGATCAATAACTGTTTTCACAAAAAGAGATGCATGTTCAGATCTGGCCTGCATTATGTCCTGATTATATTCCTCTCTCTGCCTCTCGACATTCATGTATTGAACAGTCATGACCAGACAAGAAATACAAAAGACCAATGTGATTCTGGTGGAAGCTGTAAAGAATGTGTTCCAGTTATATTTTACCCTAAAATCAAATAAATTATATTTTACATTACAGTTGAAAATCTGAATTTAATAATCCAGATTAATAACAGTGATGAGAATAAGGGTGGTAATTTACACAAAAGTCACATTTTCTTTATTTCATTTTAGGTTGAAATGTCATCTGCACATATTATCAACATAGATTCACCAAATTGATATAAAACATAATTGAAAGCAAGAAAAACTTGAGCATTTCCTTGAGATTTCCTTGTTTTTGGCTTCGGTAGGTCCAGCCTATGATGTGACCTTCACTGAAGTAAGGGATGATTCAGTGGTGGTGGAGTGGAAGGCTCCTGTCTACAGCGGCGCCAGTGCCATCACTGGATACTTTGTTGAGAAATCCAAGAAAGGCTCGGATAACTGGAGCAAAGTCAACGAAAGTTCAGTCAACCACTGCTATCTTAAGGTATCGATTTGTGCTGTCAAACTCATATTCTCAGATCTTTTGTACTATTGCTTCAGCTAGACATGGGAGTATGAATACCGGTCTGTTTCTCTATGGCTTTATCAAATGTATTGTTTGAATGTTTGCAGGTCAAGGGTCTAGAAACAGGCGAGTCTTATGTGTTCCGTGTGCGGGCAGAGAACGCCAATGGCATTGGCTTGGCTTCAACCCTCTCTGACCCTGTGTGCATCAAGACACTGCCAGGTAAAACAGTACTGTAGAGCAGACAGTTTAAGGAAACACTTGTGAATGAATATACGTACATATTCGAATGGGAATATATGAATATGAATACTTGTACATAGATGAATGGGAAAAACCTTACGGTCACACTAACATTAACAAACCATTAACTAGGACTTTTGCCTCAGTTAACTTCTTATTTGCTGCTTATTAATAGTCAGTAAGCTAGTTGTTAAGTTAAGGTACTAAATAACGTAGATTATGGTCATGCAGAATATGTGCTTTATTGTACTAATAAACAGCCTATATATTAATAATAGGCATGTTAATAAGCAACTAGTTAATAGTGAGAATTGGTCCCTATACTAGTGTTACCAACCTTACAAGTTAAAAAAAAAACAAAAAAACAATTGCTTTCATCTGTTTATTCTAGAGCATGTATGCACATTGAATTAACTTGTATGAAAAGCATTTTTGTGTAATGTGAGTTTAGGAATCACTAGAAAATTCTGTTACCAGTTTCTCTCCCGCATGTCATTACAAACCCAAAAGACTTTGGTTCATCTTCAAAACACAAATTAAGATATTTTTAATAAAACTGCCCTACATTGGAAGTCCAGGTAACTAAAAAGGTCATAAATGCATTGTTAAACAAATCCATATGAATCAAGTGATTTTATTCAAGTCTTGTTAAGATATATGATCACTTCATTTGATGAACAGATTTAATGTTGGCTTTTATTTGCATCTAAACAATGATTGACACATACATAGGGCACATCACGTATGGTAAGCGCGAAAGCTCAAATGTGTGCATGTGGTGCGTGAGAACCAATGAGGTTTGTGATGAGCTCTGTTTATGCGTGTGTTTATATGTGAATAAAAGACTAATTTTTTTTTTTTTTTAAATTAAGGAAAATTATTTTTTTCAAGAGTTTTGTTTTATTTTTATCTTCATAATTAATTTGTATTGTTTATTATATTCATATAAAACTCTCCCTTTAAGGCAGCGATTCTCAATGAAAGAATATTGGGGGTGCTGGAAGATATACTTTTGAAAGGGGTTTTGTTTACAGTGAAAGATTCAAACCAAGACAAAATTAAACTTGCAAGTACTTGCAAAACAATGTGGTCTGCATCATTCTAACACATGCCAGTTAACACCAAAGCGAGTAGACGAGAAGAAGTATTGTTTCCATAGCAACTACTCTTTACTTCAGGTTTTCTGTCAGTTTTGTGTAGCGCAGCTGTCGGACTTGTGAAAGCAATTTAGTGTCTAGCATCCAGAAACACTCTATAACATATATAACAATAATAGTAAGAAGAAGAATTCTTCTTGTTTATTGATTGGCTGCTTTTTGTGATGATAATCTAATTAAGTTTGAATGTCAAATTGCTTTGCAACTGTTTAATTCTCAGAGAAGTCATTTCTATTCACAACTCTTGGAAACTAATGATAATGATATTTTAGCTGTTAAATTTGTGGAGAACCTCTGCCTCAAGGGGAATTTTGTTCCAAGTCAATATGAAATGTGATTCATTTACACAGAAAAATATTGGGGAAATCATTACATAACAGAACAGAGCTAGGTTTTTGGAAAGGGTCAAGATTTTAACTGATTAGCATGGCCAAACTAGCCTTTCATGGTAGACGCAGTAAATCCAGTTTTTCTCAGTTGACTGCTTTTGTAAAATTATTGTATATTCCGACAAAATATGTATTTTTTATTTATTTTACGTATAGATGATTTTCTACTGAACTTTTTTGCTACTTTGTTCTTGAAGGCTGTTAAAAGCATGAAATGGGCTGGAAATGTCTTTGATGTCAAATATCAGCATAGTGAGGAGCTAGCCAATCAGCTTTTTGCTGCAGCACCAGGGTGGTTAGGAATTAGTCACATGTCATGTATGGCTGCAGATTGGCTCAAAATGTCTGTGCCCAGAACTGAGAGCCTATGAGCAAAAATGGCAGATTTCAGTTCACATACCTCCAAGGGATAAACGGATGTCTTCCTTCAGTATAGACCTCATTGGCTTGGTAACTTAAGTCATCCATCCAGGGTGTTTCCCTGCTTTTGGCTAGAGAGGATGTGATCCTCTATGGGAATATCGGTTGGGTAGTTGCATTTCAGAGGTGGTTTTTACTTGAGTATGAAGATTGACTTTTTGGAACTGTGCACAGTAAAACCAGAAGTTGCAATCAGTTTCGTCAGTTGTAAATTCATATAGTCTTTAAGCACTTACAAAACCACCCAGAATCCAGAATAGCTGAATATCAGTGGATTTGAAAGAAGGGATCTGTATTTTGGATGAAATGAGAGGAGTTCAGAGCCATGCGGGGCAGTGTGGATGGCACCATGGGAGGCGTTCTGAAGTGTCTTGGGGAGCAGCTGCCTGCACATTCACAGATAAGGAAAACGGGATGATCCACGATGATTCATTCCGAGCAGCCTGAAAGGTTTTGAGGCTGATAAAATGCTGTCAGCCAGTAGAGTGCACTGTGGATTCGTCTGTCTATATAAAGTATGTGTGTGATGTTGTATGAGATGTTCTCCTTATAGCACGACCTAGAAGGGAAGCCCTGTGTAGTCTGATTGGTCATAACTGCAACAATCATTCACAAACTTCTCCACACTTTGCATGTTCATTAATTTTTATTTCATTTTCTATTATCTTTAAACAAATTTGAATATGCATTTACACCATTACACTGAAAATGGTAGCATCTAAATTAACTGGTTTAATTCAAATCAAACATATTATCCACCTATATACATTGATTTATATCTTTTTGTATTAAATCAGGTAGAAATATCTCTTTAAGGTCACAACTGCAAATTAAAATACTGCTATTATTTTCTTGGTTTAAACTTATTCCGGAATAGTATAACTTTATTTGCTGTGTGGAAAAAGTGAATTTCCAGAATATCATGGCTACTTTCCAAATTATGAAAATGAATTAAAACTGGGTTTGTAAAGCCACAAAATGAGACTTATCATAAAAGCGGTGCACACACTACTATATCATCCTTAATAAAATAGATAATACGTCTTCTGAAGCCATTCTATTGCTTTGTGTGACAAACAGACAGAAATATAAGCAGATTTCTAAGGAAAATAAAATAGGGTGCTCCATCAGGTTTGAATACAATTACATTTGGTTACAAGACACATTGGAACCAATGGCATTTGACGTCAGTGGTGTTAAAGGTCATCAACGGGACATTTTTATATGTGACATTTGTAGTACATTTTAGATCTTCAGAGGAGCAAAATATCATCTAATTAATATTAATATCATATGTATCCATATTAGTAATTAAATATATGAATTAGTATATGGACATAATATTCATTATTTAAATCTGATCAGTTTAATATTGTGTTCTCCAACTTTTTCTGATCATAGGGAACAGTACTGTTTTGTAGTCTGTACATCTTGTTTAATTGTGTGCAAATTCTTCTCTTTTTTTGTTTTGTTATTTTGAAGGCGCCCAGGAAATCAAATGTGGCGTCGATGAGGAATCAGGTGACATTTATCTCTCTTTTGAAAGCTGCCAAATGGCGGAGAAATCAAAGTTTGTGTGGAAGAAGTCCTACCAAGAAATTACTGACTTCTCTAAGGGAATCGCCGTGAAGACATCAGGCAGCCAGTAAGAAAAACACACGTACGATGTGTCCTAACCAGATCTGGACCGGATACATATTAGCTCAAAGCATATTTAGGGCAATGCCACAGACTGTGCATATTTAATTCCGTTAGTTTTCCTTTTGTTGTCCCACTGAACAGACACTAATGTTTGCTCATTTGTTTCTTTAGCTCAACTTTGCTTTTTAAGAACCCAGACAAAGAGGATTTGGGCACATACTCTGTGTCTGTTACACATACTGATGGTGCCTCCGCCAGCTACAAAATCTCAGCAGAAGGTGAGACCTGTTAATATATTATGACTATCACCTTCATTATTAATGCCCTTCCTCAAAATTATATAGAGAGCCAGACACTATCAAAACATTCCACTGACAGATTCAAATCTTATTTGATTTGGCTGTCGGATACTTGTCAGTATGTTGATCTGTATTATGGATGCTACTGTACATCATCTGCAGTGAAGCGGTTGCTGTAATATTACATATTGTACAAAGATCCTTAGTAATCAAAGTAATAATGCTAATAAAGATTTGTGTTGTCTTCTGTTATGTCTTTGAAAGTGTTGATAGTTGCCTCTGTCCTCCATTTTAGAGCTGGAGAAGATGTTGGCCCTCAGCCATGACATACGCAACCCAAGTGAGTGACCCTGGATAGTAGAGACTGAGCACAAACCATGTTCAACATGTGTACTTGATACTTTAATTGAACAGTGTATTCAGGGTTCCCACAGTCTTGGAAATATTCCTAGCTTGTAAAATGATGGAATCTAAAAAAGAAAAAAAAAGTCATGAAAATGATTGTAACATTTCACAGTTAGTTTGTTAACATCATTTGTGGTACGATAATTCATAGTTATTGTTATAGTATTTGGAATGACACACAATTATTGCATAATTACCTAATGTTAATGTATAGAATCATTGTGTTTCCAAAATGTCCATAGTGTGTCTACATTTTTAGTTATTCTTTGCTCTAAAAAAATTACTTTGGCTAAAAATAACTTTTTCTGTGTGTAGAAATTTATCTAGATAGATGGCAATATTCAGGTATGGTATGGGAACCGTGAATTTTAATCTGCCTAGTTGCTACATTGCTTGGCAACCATAAACGACCCTGTAATAATAAACTGTATGACATGACATATTATTAGTAATAATGTGACTATCTATTGAACATCAGTGTCTTTTTTTTTTTTTAATTACTAGTACCACTGTTTTATAAAACACTTGAGGCTATTACAGCGATTTTACCAAAGTTAAATGGGTTTAGCTTCATGCTGTGCCTGACAATAGCATTTAAGCATTTCAAATTCACTGTAACAAGGGACATGGCTTATTGCTTAAAATAAACTCAGCTAGATATTTTTATATAGGATTGGCATGTGTTATTTCTTAAGTGTAAAGTCATGTGAATGAACGGTGACAACACACAAGACAACATGTCAGATTGTCACACATCACCTCTCTTGTGTTGCAGTTATTCCTCTGAAGACTGAACTGGCCTATAAGATTCTAGAGAGAGGCCGTATGCGCTTTTGGCTGCAAGCTGAGGGCATCTCCTCTGCCGTGACCTACAAATTCTTTGCCAATAACAAGGAGCTTGTCAACTGTGAGGTAAACAACTGCAAATAAAGTGGTACAGACAACTACATGTCTTTATTATTTCATAAACAGAAAGCAGAGAGTTTTATATTAAAGGAGATAGTTTACCCCAAAATAAAGATTCTGTCATTATTTACTCCTCCGAACCCCATTTGACCTTATTTCTTCTATGAAACATAAAATAAGTTGTTTAACAGCACAGTAAAAGCATCATAAACAGTGTCCATGTGACTTCTGTAATAATTTCAAAATGACTAAAGTCATTATGTACTGAAAATATTTAATTTTAGGAATACACAAATTATCAGTATCACATTGGTTATCAGATTATTTTGAATATATGCTGGCTGATATATTGTCTGTAATATTGTAGTATATTTCTAGTGTGTATACAGTATACAGGTCCTTCTCAAAAAATTAGCATATTGTGAAAAAGTTCATTATTTTCAATAATGTAATGATAAAAATTAAACTTTCATGTATTTTAGATTCATTGCACACCAACTGAAATATTTCAGGTCTTTTATTGTTTTAATACTGATGATTTTGGCATACAGCCCATGAAAACCCAAAATTACTATCTCAAAAAATTAGCATATTTCATCCGACCAATAAAAGAAAAGTGTTTTTAATACAAAAAAAGTCAACCTTCAAATAATTTTGTTCAGTTATGCACTCAATACTTGGTCGGGAATCCTTTTGCAGAAATGACTGCTTCAATGCGGCGTGGCATGGAGGCAATCAGCCTGTGGCACTGCTGAGGTGTTATGGAGGCCCAGGATGCTTCGATAGCGGCCTTAAGCTCATCCAGAGTGTTGGGTCTTGCGTCTCTCAACTTTCTCTTCACAATATCCCACAGATTCTCTATGGGGTTCAGGTCAGGAGAGTTGGCAGGCCAATTGAGCACAGTAATACCATGGTCAGTAAACCATTTACCAGTGGTTTTGGCACTGTGAGCAGGTGCCAGGTCGTGCTGAAAAACGAAATCTTCATCTCCATAAAGCTTTTCAGCAGATGGAAGTGCTCCAAAATCTCCTGATAGCTAGCTGCATTGACCCTGCCCTTGATAAAACACAGTGGACCAACACCAGCAGCTGACATGGCACCCCAGACCATCACTGACTGTGGGTACTTGACACTGGACTTCAGGCATTTTGGCATTTCCTTCTCTCCAGTCTTCCTCCAGACTCTGGCACCTTGATTTCCGAATGACATGCAAAATTTGCTTTCATCCGAAAAAAAAGTACTTTGGACCACTGAGCAACAGTCCAGTGCTGCTTCTCTGTAGCCCAGGTCAGGCGCTTCTGCCGCTGTTTCTGGGTTCAAAAGCACACGCCTGTGCATGGTGGCTCTGGATGTTTCTACTCCAGACTCAGTCCACTGCTTCCGCAGGTACCCCAAGGTCTGGAATCGGTCCTTCTCCACAATCTTCCTCAGGGTCCGGTCACCTCTTCTCGTTGTGCAGCGTTTTTTGCCACACTTTTTCCTTCCCACAGACTTCCCACTGAGGTGCCTTGATACAGCACTCTAAGAACAGCCTATTCGTTCAGAAATTTCTTTCTGTGTCTTACCCTCTCGCTTGAGGGTGTCAATGATGGCCTTCTGGACAGCAGTCAGGTCGGCAGTCTTACCCATGATTGCGGTTTTGAGTAATGAACCAGGCTGGGAGTTTTTAAAAACCTCAGGAATCTTTTGCAGGTGTTTAGAGTTAATTAGTTGATTCAGATGATTAGGTTAATAGCTCGTTTATAGAACCTTTTCATGATATGATAATTTTTTGAGATAGGAATTTTGGGTTTTCATGAGCTGTATGCCAAAATCATCAGTATTAAAACAATAAAAGACCTGAAATATTTCAGTTGGTGTGCAATGAATCTAAAATATATGAAAGTTTAATTTTTATCATTACATTATGGAAAATAATGAACTTTTTTCACAATATGCTAATTTTTTGAGAAGGACCTGTATACAGGTGCATCTCAATACATTAAATGTCGTGGAAATGTACATTTATTTTAGTAATTCATTTCAAAATGTGAAACTTGTGTATGAAATAAATTCAATGCACACAGATGAAGTAGTTAAAGTCATTAGTTCTTTTAATTATGATGATTTTGGCTCAAATTAAAAAAAAAAAAAAATCCCAACAAATTAGAATACTTCATAAAACCAATAAAAATTTTTTTAGTAAATTGTTGGCCTTCTGGAAAGTATGTTCATTTACTGTATATGTACTCATTACTTGGTAGTGGTTCCTTTTGCTTTAATTACTGCCTCTGATGTGATTTTAAATATTAGGATTTTTTTTTTTTTTTTTTTATAAAATAGTACTGCTGCATCCTTTTCACTGAACTGAAAAGGCCAGCATGGACTTTCTGCTATAAGTAATGCCTTTTGTGTTCTGTGGTAAAAAGAAAGCCATTCCGGTTTTGTATTTGATTACTGAATTGTCATTCTCAGTGAACTATCCCTTTAAGCTTAGCTCCGACCTTTGCTGTGCCGGAAAACATAACCATTCCAAATAAATAGATTCAGCTCTATTGCAATACTACCATCTGTTATGTTTTTCTGTTCCATTTGTGTGAGCCTCCAAAGAAAAGCCCAGGAGAGAAATGTTTACCTCTCCCGCTTTTTCACAGCAAACTAAAATGAGTCACGACGCAGCTACGGGCATTATTGAGATGGTGATGGATCATTTCACTGTCGAAAGCGAGGGCACTTTCACCGTGCAGATCCAAGATGGCAGAGGCAAGGCCCAGTCCTCTCTGGTGCTGATGGGAAACGGTGAGAGCCAGCATCGCTCTAGGGCTTCTGCAGCTCTCATCTTGAGAGACTGTGCTCTTCTGTTGAACTCTACTCACTGACCTCTTATAGTTCCTGCTTTATTTTCCTTTTCCAGCCTTCAAGGCAGCGCTGGCTGAGGCGGAATACCAAAGGAGGGAGTACATCCGTGTGAAAGAGGGTACTGCACTCATCCTGTTGATGTAGCTGTTGAAATAAACTTCAGATAGAGCGAATTACAACCTGCGGTTTTGTAATCTATTCTTGGTATTACTTTTTTGAGGTTTACAAACAAGCTTTGCCTTATATACAAAAATCTCTTATCGATTCCCTGATGAAAAACAATTGCTTGCATGAATAATTCATCCTAAAATGAAAGTCCTTTCATTGCCCTCTTGGTTTTTCCAAAACTGTACGACTTGCTTCCATAGAACATGCTAGAAGAGATTTTGGTAATATGCCAGTTTTTATACTGTATTATATAGTAGATTTTTCTCAGACTAGTATATTTTGAATCCCAAATTTTGTCTCTTGACCTCCCAGCTAGACCAGATAACAACCATCTCAGCCAGGCTGTGAGACCAGCTAAGAGTAGCAAACCACTTAGGCTGGTTTAAGTTGATGTTTTTTAGTATAGTTGCTCACTGATTCTTTGAGTTTCCCATATTGTTAATTTTCCATTTTTATTTTTCCAGGCCCTCACTTTATGGAGTTCCTCTCCATTCAAGTTGGGGATAATGCCTCTGTCACTCTTGTTTGCAAGGCAAGTTGAATGGGAATGATTTAGCTAAAGCAAATTGTATATAAAATTTAAGACAGACTGATGATATATGGTGTTTTCTTGCATGTCTGACCCCCTTCAGGTGGCCAATTTGAAGAAGGACTCTGTGTTCCAATGGTATAAGGACGATGTAGAGGTGATTTCTGAAGTGCCTGCTGACCTGAACTCAGGAGTCTGCAAGTTCCCCCTAACTAATGTGAGCACTTCATTTCATAAACACTGAAGCTAAAAATTGTTTAGTCAAATGTCACTCTAATCTGTCAAAGGTTACCAAAAAGCCTTGAAATCACACATTGAAATGTATTAAAACAGCAGTTCACCCAAATATTATACTCCAGGTTATTTAATGTTTCCAGTGAATACAAAAACAATAGAACAGTGATCTAAAAGCCTTACACATGGGCTAAATTTTATTAGCCATTAGCATGAATGAATTTGCTTAAAAACAGAACAAAACTGAGTTTAATGCACAGCGTTTTAATGTCAACAACTAAATATAAGGGGAAGCTTTTCTACTTCTCTTAAATGTTTTACTATGCATAGTATCCTGATATTGTGATTCAATACACATTTATATGGCTAATTGCAATTTATTAGCATTATTTACAATTGTTTTTTTCCATCATGTCCAGAGAGCAGAACAGATCTGTGACCCATTTATGGGTTCGTGGCCACTAGTTCAGCCAGTAACAGACATTTGTGTTTGTGCTTTCCATTATCAAAGTTTAAAATGTATCAAAATAGTACTAAAGCATGCTCAATGCTAAGTGCCATAGCTAAGGTTATTTCGGTAAAAAGACAAATAATCCCTGCTGGACTGTTATGGGTAATTGCTCTGTTTTTTCAGTCGATATTCTTCCCAGTTACAAAGTAAAACAGCTTGTGCAACTTCCATAAAGAAGCTTGACGCATGACAAAATTATACTGCATTTGTTATAATCGCTCCTGACATCTTATGAGAACTACCATAAGAACATTTCACATGAGAAATAACCTTAAGAGCTTCTGACTCCCTGAGGATTGAAACTAGGGGTCTCAATCAATTGAGTGCTTTAGTAATTTTTTGTAATGCTGGTTATTCTTTGACATTTTTTGTCAAAACTATTTTTATAAAACTATATGAAAAAGCTATAATTTACTCCCAAGACAATGTAGCACAAAAACTATTCTGCCGGTAATGCTCTAAAAAAAGCATCACTCAGGTGGCCTGTTTTTGTGAGATGCTGTATTTTTTTTCTTACATTTTTTATCCTGATAATCTAGTTCTCCAAGAGGGATGTGGGACTATATAAAGCAACCATCACCGATGACAGAGGCCAAGATGTGTCACAGATTGATGTTTCTGGCAAAGGTACCATCTCTCAGGATTGTCTTATCAAATATAGAAAAATGTAAATGTGCACTGTTAAATGTTCCATAAAACGTGCATTAAAGATGTCTTTTTCTTGCCCACAGCTTTTGATGACATCATTAACAAGCTCAGTCGTCTCGCTGGTGTGTATGACACATATTATCATGTCTGTCATTTTGCAATCCAAAGCCAGGATGTTTTTTCTCGTGTTAACATCAACTGATTTTAAATCAACCGTCTTCCACCCTTCTCTCATCGTCTATATCCATGGAGTCTAAATCTGGTCATCTAACTTAAAATGGACCAGAACTTCAATTAGGAACTTTTTATAGTTTCCCATAGTTCATTTTTAGTGCTGTGCTGGAGCTGTCGGGGTCTTGGTGATGAATTGTATGACTGTAACCCAAGGGTGACTCTTACACTCTTATGCTAAAAAGCGTGCCATGATGATTTGGTGTTTAAGTGATTCTTCTAAAAACATATCCAGATTTAAAAAAAGAGCATAAATAAGCACAACAGTAAAGCCATCTGATTAAAATTAAAATACACATTAGATAAAGATACTACTATATTACAATTTTAAAAACTAATTACATGCTTTTAAACATAAGCTGTTAATTCACAAAGATTGTTAGAAACATAAGTGCACTCAAGTGTGTCCAAACTCTAAAATATATAACAATAATTTAAATAACATATATCATTTTTGAGCCCTGTGATGGATCCATCCTGGGTGCTTCCCTGTTATTGCCTTGGGACCCTTGAATAGGCTATAGATTCCCTGTGATTCTACACAGACAGTGAATTACAGTAATAAGAATTTGTAAGGAAACTCTGCGTGATTGCTATTTTTTTCTCACATTGCAAAAATAATTGTAAAATAAGTTATTTGTTATTATTTTCTTTAAGCAAAATATAATTTATTTCTTTCTGATTTTGAGGTAAAATATGACAAAATATGATTTATTAAACGGATAGTTCCATTCCTTGATTCTGATTGGTTAATCCAAGGTCGAAGCTGTTGTAAATTACTCTACAAACATACACCTTTGTTTACATTTGTGTGTTGCTCGGCAACCACTTTGTTGAAACCACAATGATTTCTGAGGAACTACATTGTTTTGCGAAAGAATAATGTTTTCATTAATATCATTCCACTTTACTTGCTCTTTTTTATTTTGTGAAACCTACATATATGGAATGACCATTTTATAAAAGCAATAAGCCCCAAAAAGCCATGGTTTACAGTGAATTTATAACAGCTAAGTGGGTTGTAGGCACTCCGCTTCGCGTCGTCCCTTATTGCTTATTGCTTTATTTGAGGTTAAGTATGTTTCATCAGATTCACAAATTTGTTTATACACAATAAATGTGAACTACAGTGGTTGACCAATTCACTGCACTTCTACCCAATTCAGTTTCCATTGTACTAAAACAATTCTTATTCTTTCTTCCAAAAAAAAAAAAAAAAAAAAAATTCAAATGAAAACAGTAAAAAGATCATCTTGAAGAGAAAAACACTCATTCATTGTAGCTGGGTGCCTACTTCAAAATCTTTGTATAAATAGCAAAAGAATCTAAGCTTTAACACATGGTGAATCACAGCAATGCAGCTCTTTGTCCATCCAGCCTGTGTTGGTGAATTTTAAGATCTCTTTCCTTCTTGTTTGGACCTGGACAGGATCCAGTGCCTCTGAGTTGTCGATTCAGTGCACTGCGGAGGGCATTATGCTTCAGTGCCATATGAAATATTACACCGAGGAGATGAAGATCCACTGGAAACAAAAGTATGCACATTTTCCACTCTCACTTGAAACGATTTCCTAGAATAAAAGAAGATACACAAATAACCTTGAAAATGAAATGCACATGCCTCTTCATGTCCCCAGGCATGACAATGACTCTACATGTAAACATGATTTTCAGATTTTGGTCTATAGTTTTGTGTTGGTTCAGTGTGAGGTGTACAAAATAAATGATTATTAAACTATAGGAAATTACAAGAATAAAGAGTCTGTCTTGTTCCTCGCTCTGTTGCCGACACAAAACAAATCATTCTGATTGCAGTTGCCTAATGCTCTGCCCTGGAGGTGATTCAGTAGCATGTGAAATTCTAACGTAGTAAGAAAAGCCTCTTCCTGCTCGCATGGCTTCTCAAATCCCTGTATTAGCATTTTGAAGTGGCTATTCTGGGTCTTTCCTCTCCCTGTTGCACGTTTTGAATCACACGCAGAGCAGGTATTAATGCAGGGAAAATTTCACATTCAGTCGTGACACAAAAAAACACCAGCTATGTCTAATTTTACACTAGGGACATGCTAATTTGATGCCCCACTTGAAAAAAAGCATGTCTAATGTTTTGAGACCATTTACTCTATGGAAAATGAGCAAACAATTGAGCTTAAAAAGGAATTGGGATTAAACGTGCCTTTGTTGTAACACGTTAAAAGCATGCATGTGACTGTATTGGCTTTGTCATTCTCTCAGTGATGAACAGATAATAATGGGTTTCTTTGCATTTATTTACTCTGTACTTTAAGGGATTCTAAAATTGCTGCATCAGAAAGGATGAGAATTGGTGGCAACCCAGCAATGGCAACTTTGGAGATAGTTGAACCTACTGATAAGGATAAAGGAATGTACACTATTGAGATTGTGGATCCCGAGAAGACACATTCTCGTACCCTGGACCTCTCTGGACAACGTGAGTTGTAAAAATAAACCATCCCATGTGCTGACTAAAGACACGTAAATTTGCCAGATATGACACACTAAAATAAATTAGGGAAAGTCTAAATAACATTCATCAATACATTATACTACTAATTATTTAAAAAAAGTGATTAAACAAATTGTTGTTGTACACTTATAATACCTTCTGTAGCTAGTGTTGCAAACATTTGCAGTGAACAAGTAGGAAGTTACTTGTCACTGCATTAATGTTAAAGCAATTATTGTTTATTGAATGGAGCAATATGCACTATCAACTTAATTCACTTAACTACAAGCTCCAATCTTCAGCACAATGGTAACCACAAAAACTTAACTGAACATTTAACAGGTCTTTCCCTTTAGTCAAAACATAAAATAACACATGTCCGATCCACCCCTATGCAAAAAACAACACTGCCTAGTTGCAAAAAATTATTTTGGTAGTACCAACCAAATTAAGCAAACTTCAGATGTACATATTTAAGAAGACTGGAAACAATTAAATTAAGGAAAAACAAAATGTTCAGCAATTATGTCACTTCATTAACCTTATTTTAACAAATCAGAAAAAAGTTAACAGTGTAAATACTGACAATTCTGACAATTTCCAAAGGTATTAAGAGTTGACATTAAATAGGTCATGCTGTAACCTTCTAAACAAACAAACAAACAAACAAACAAAAACATCTTCCTCGTCGTTTAATTTTAATGTGCAGACAGAGGGTTGTAAATAATCAGGAAACTAAGTTATAACTGTTTTGGCATAAAACAACCTTAACTAAACATTATATGTTTGATGCCTTTAAAGGGGAGCATTGTGAAAAAGAACCCAATTACATCTGAACTTAATTGAGTATCAAGTGAAATACTTCAACAACAGCTCAAACTATCAGAAACCTCACTATCAGAATCGGCATTAATGAGAAAAACACATCATTGCTGGAGGTGATGGCAAGACTGTCATGTGAAGTATTTTTGTCTATTTTTAAAAGCTTCTTTTCACTCTGAAACACTACACCACAAGAGTTATAACAAAGATGGTCAACTCAGACTCGTGTTCTGGCATTGATCCTGTGTAGACATGTTTTTAATTGGAAGTAAAGGCCAGTGTTACAGCTGCATACACAGGAAATGTATTAAGGGAAATCCAGGGATGAAAAAAAAATGCTGTTATAGTATCAAAGGTGCAGATACTTGCAGCGGTTTCAGTTAGTCAACAGACTGTTTGATGACAAACATAATCAAGGGCTGGTATCTGACAGGTCATGCGATTTGCCGAATGGTGACAGTAATGAGTAGGGGAAGAAGAGCTATTTCCAGCGAAGCAGGAAAACAATGCTATTAAAATAATGAGAGCTGATTTTCTTTTTATGCAATGCCTCCGGGACAAGACGTGGCGAATAGAGAGACAGTGCTGTTATCCTTATTTTAAAAATTGTATTCATGTTTTATATGCTCTTAACTTTTATTCTTTTTTTTTTCTGCACCAACAACAACCCCCCCCCCCCCCCCCCCCGAAACCCCCCCCCCCCCCCCCCCCTCCGCCCCCCATAGTCTACGACAACGCCTACGCAGAATTCCAGAGACTCAAGTAAGATAACCAGTGCATCAGACCACCACATGGCTTTTCACATCCTAAATGTTTAGAGATGCAAAGCATGTGAGCTGTACATTAGTGTTTGGGTAAAATATTATGGTCTGCTAATGAACTCAACATTGCTATTCTTCTTTTGCCCTTCAGAGCGGAAGCATATGCTGAAAAGTGTGAGTATACTTAATCACTCCCGACACTCTCGGGGGTCCTGCTTTGATATGTAATTATATTCATAAAATTAACTTTGTGATGTTTTCGTTGTCAGATCGTGGCAAAGTGGTTGGTGGTCTTCCTGATGTTGTGACTATCATGGAAAAGAAGGTTTGTTTAAGCTTGTTATGTGCGAGCCATACCGTAGTGAAAAATAGATCACAAAGCATAAAGAAACCGAATTCTGATCTATATATATATATAAACTACTCATAACACTAACAAAAGAAACCCCCAGACCAAAACAAGTAAGAATACAATTTATGTTGTGACCAAAAAAAATGATATATATACTGTATATATATATTACCAAATCTAATATGTGAGCTTCTTCAAAGTCATCACCCTTTGTCTGGATTCCAGCTCTGCTTATTCTGGATGTTCTCTAACTGAAGGTGGAATTCTGGAATTATTTTTAAACAAATTTCGCAGGTGTTCACATGTATGCTGGACATTTGTTGGCTGCTTCTCCCTCACTATTTGCTCCAACTCATCCAATAAAAACAGGTTTGTGAAGTTGGCACAATTTATATTTGGCAAGGCAAGTTTATTTATTTATATGGCACATTTCATACACAATGGTAATTCAAAGTGTTTTACATAAAAGGAAGTAAAATAATCATACAAATAATCCACAACAATAAAACAAGGAATTTAAAAATGTTTAAATTGATTTAAAATTGTTTTAAATTATATAAAAATGATTTGAAATGATTTAAAAATGTATCCAAAAAATTATATTTATATTTATCTATCCAACTACCGTCCAATCTCTAACCTGCCATTTGTATCTAAAATCATGGAAAAGACAGTTGCCTCTCAGCTGCAGTCATTTCTAGCTTGCAACAATCTCTTTGATATTTTTCAGTCTGGTTTTCGCTGACAGCACTGTATGGAAACTGCTCTAGTAAAGGTTGTCAATGATCTTTTACTTTCTGGTGATTCAGGCAGTTTATCAATTCTTTTATTACTTGACCTCAGCTCAGCTTTTGATACTGTTTGTCATAAGATACTACTCTCTCGCCTTGCAGAGGATGGCATCTCAGGTTCTGCATTATCCTGGTTCTCCTCTTATCTCACAGATAGGCAATACTTCATCTCACTGCACAATTCCAAATCTCCCACTGTCTTGCTCAAACTGGGAGTTCCCCAGGGCTCAGTTCTCGGATGATTATTATTCATCCTCTACATTCAGGCTCTTGGCCAAATAATTTGTCGCCATGGTTTTAACTACCACTGTTATGCTGATGACATCCAGTTATACTGCTTGTCAACCAGATTCTTCTCATTAGATGGCATCCTTATTGTCATGTGTCAGTGAGTTAAAGGATTGGCTACATTCTAATTTTCTTAGTCTGAACTTGAGTAAAACATAAATTTTAATAATTGGCCCCTCATCTCTTATAAAAATTAAATTGATGTTTCTAGCTTTGACCTTGACCCTATTTCTATTTTTACATCAGCTACTGTTAGAAATGTAGGTATCATTCTAGACCCATCACTGACCCTGGATGACCACATTAGCAAACTCTCCAAAGCTGCATTATTTTCAATTGCACAACTTCGTCCTTTCCTCAGTAGAAAAAATGCGGAATCATTAGTACATGCATTTATTACCATTCGCCTTGACTATTGTAATGCTTCTCTGGCTTACGAGCTCATTCCATCGTTCGTCTGCAGTACATTCAAAATTCTGCTGCCAGATTATTAACTTCCACAAAAAAATCTGCTTCTTTGTGTACCGAGGTTCTGCCTATCTTCAGGGGGGGGCAGGTCCTTTTCTGTTACTGCACCAAAACTTTGGAATTCACTTCCGCTGGCACTCAGAACAGTCACCTCTTTCAGTGAATTCAAATCAAAGCTTAAAACTTATTTGTTTAATCAACACTATCACTAATTTACATTATGTATTCGTCCGTATTGTTTTCTATTTCTATGTCTTTACTACATAATTTGTATTATATGCAACTCCATTATTTGTAACTGAATTGGGCAAATGTCCAATGAAATTGAATCTTTGTAATCTCCATCTACATGATGTCATTAGGATCTGTTTTTCAGAAGCATGGCTTTTCCTATCACTGCTATGCTGATGACACTCAGCTCTACTTCTCATTCCAACCAGATGACCCAATGGTAGTTGCTCGCATTTCAGCCTGTCTGAGTGACATTTCTAGCTGGATGAATGGCCATAACCCTTAAGCTCAACCTTACTAAGACTAAACTGCTGGTGGTTCCAACTAACCCATTGTTTCATCACAACTTCTCTATACAGCTGGGTTAATCAACCATAACTCCTTCCAGGACAGCCAGAAACCTAGGAGTTGTGATGGATCATCAGTTAAACTTCACAGACCATATTGCTACAATGACCCGATCCTGCAGATTTGCCTTATACAACATTTGGAAGATTAGACCCTTCTTGTCAGAGCAAGCCTCCCAACTTCTTGTCCAAGCTCTTGTTCTCTCCAGACTGTACTATTGTAATGCTCTCCTGGCGGGCCTTCCTGCATGTACTATCAAGCCTCTGCAACTAATCCAGAATGCAGCAGTGAGGGTTGTCTTCAATGCCTCCATAAACAGGGAAAGTGACGTGACATGTGGCCAAGTATGGTGACAAATACTCAGAATTAGTGGAATTAGGCAGCCTTTTTTTCCCATTGCGTCCGGGGAGCAGTTGGGGGTTCGGTGCCTTGCTTAAGGGCACCTCAGTCATGGTATTGAAGGTGGGATAGAGCGTTGTACATTCATTCCTCACACCTACAATCTCTGCCGGTAAGAGACTCGAACCTGCAACCTTTGGGTTACAAGTCAGACTTTCTAACCATTAGGCCACGACTTCCAAATAGCACACTGGTGTTTTCGTTAATGCATATCTTTCTGACAGAGACAGATCTAGATTCAGTGGTAGCAGAGATCAATATATCAAAGAAAATACAGAAGTGATCAGATAATGCAACATCCTCAATAACAATGGATGAAATGTTTAGACCTCTACTGATGAGTAAATCTATAGTGTGTCCATGATTGTGTGTGGGTCCATGCACATGCTGAATCAGGTCAAAAGTGTTTAAAACAGTTATACTTTATTTTGTAATTTTGATTTCTGCATTATCTATGTGAATATTAAAATCCCCTGCAATAGCAAAACAGTCAAACTCTGAGGAAATCATTGATAACAGTTATGTGAACTCTCCAACAAAGGCTGGAGAGTATTTTTGAGGCTTGTTAATAATGATAAACAGAAGGTGTGGAGCCCATTTCAGCACAATACCTAGATAGTCAAAAGACAAGAACTGACCAAATGATACTTGCTTGCATTGATAGACACCTTTTAATAGAGCAGCTCCACCTCCACCTCTCTTAACAGCTCTGCCGACACTTATAAAAGTTTATTTGCCCATATAATATTTAGGAAATTGTTTTTAAACTTATTTGGCTTGCTGTCCACTGATGAGGGACTTGATAAAGTAGCTTCAACTCGAGCTCTGATATACCCCCCAGGGACTTGATATACAGTAGGATGATTACAAAAGGCAAGGTACCTTAGATGAAGGTGGAAATTGGGGAGGTGGAGGGAAGCTGGAACAGCTGAGACTGAAGAGAGGTAATATACTCTGGCTAATGATTGAAAGATTAGATGGGCTCGCTCCTCCCTAACTTAAGTTTAAGAACTTCATAAAGTTAGCAGGGGCTGTTTCATTGAGGATTTCACTGCAGCTGTCTTCTAACCATGTTTCATTTGGAAACATAAAGCCCAAGTTGTTTGTGGTTATTAAGTCATTGATCAGAAATTATTTATTTTTTAGTGAGAGAATGTTTAAAAATGCTGACTTGATGACACTACTTTGTGTCTTTAGAGCAATCTTAGTTTGATGCATAATAGGCCACAGATTAGATGGGTCAGCCGTATGGCTTGAGAAGGCCTTAGACTTTCTATCACATGATAAAACAGAAATAGAGAAAGCTACAGTTGTTTTTGGTTCACCTAGAGCAGATTGAGGAGGGTTTGGGCCCTGGCGTTGTGGCAGCAGCCGGAGAGCTCTCAAGGGAGGAGGAAGACGAGCTGGGCCCACAGGCTTTGGTGGTTGGTGGGCTCGCCATTTTTTAGTTGATATATGTGGGCTTGCAGCGAAAAAGTGGGAGAGTTTGGTCCCAGCATACACCAGTTCCTCAATTTTTTTGTGAGAATCTTAGAAGTGGAGATGCTGGAGAGAGGGATAATGTGTCTGGTGAGATGGCCTCTGGTGTTTCTGGTGGCTGTGATATGTTGCCCTGGCTTCTCTGGCTGTTTTCCAGTAAGTTGTCCTTGGATGCTGAGTCTTGGAGCTCTTCTGATATATCACAGTCTGTCTGTGATGAGTTCTGTGGGCAGGGCTCAGCCGGGATTTTGTAGATGAGCAGTGCTTGTTGTGGCTGCGTGGTGTTATCAGTGTCCTTGTGGGAAGCTGATATGACTCGGAAGCTGATATGAAGTCCTGTTGTCCAGGTGTGTGTGTGCCATTCAGGTTGAGTGGATTGGCACACACTACTGAAGGATGGCTGAGAGAGAAATGGATATTTTCCTTTAGCACTCTTGCACCATGTTAGTTTGAGTGGATGCCATCCAGTTTAAACAGTTGTCTATGGCCCCAGAAAAGATTGAAGTTGTCGATGAGTTTGACTCCTTTTATACTTTTATACTCCTTTTATACTGCAGGTTCATTGTAGCCATGTATTCAGCCCAAGAAGCCGTGAAAACAGTTAGTTCCCCTTTCTGGGAGTGGTCCACTGATGAACGACTGAACTTCAAGTCTTCAAAGTGTTTCAAAGAGTTCACTGAAATCTTTCTGAAGGAGTTCTGACTGGTTGATGATCCGATTTGCAGTCTTGTGCTTTATTAGAATGTTCCAAAGTTCCTTGTTCATATCAGAGACAGTTGCTTGAGGAAAGCAGCATGTAGTTGTAATCCTGCTATTGATGTTTTTGATAATAAAGTTACCCACTATCAGAGTCCTGCATGGGCTCATCTGATTGCCACTGTCTGCTCGAACTTGAGCACCTATTAGTAGCGAGGTTAGCTGCTGGCTGATATGATCCATGTTCAAACAAATTTGGGGATTCCTCACCCACATTCATTAATGCTTCAAATCTGTTCTCAATGTGTATAGGGGTGGTAAAATACCAGTGTTTTTAAGCCTTGTCATAGCTGTATCTGGGGTAGAGGATGCTACCACAGCAATACAAGATACTCATGACAATCTGATGTCTCGAGTGCAGCTGTGTTTTCCTGCCTCCAGAATATAAGCTTCTGGCAGTGTGAGGCAAAAAGTCTTCTTTATTTAGCAATCTAGTCCCGAAAAGTTTTTAGTTTAGTTTTTGTGCCAAAAATGTGTTGTTTGAGCCCTGTGCTGATCTGCTGAAGTTAAAATCTTTGAAAAATCTGAGAAAAGTACATAAACAGGGACGACGGAGCTGTAAGCAAGAGCGTCCGAACAGTAGCGAAGCAGAAATCCTTGTCTATAAACCTAATTTGTCTATAAATATAATTTCAGGAATTTAGGCAAAAGCCTTTAGATCAAAAGGTTATTAAAGATCATAAGAAACTAATAAAAAAACTAAGTGTGTCCAAACTTTTACACTCCCACACGGTGTGTCCAAACTTGCTAAGTGTTGGCTTGAAGTTAGCACGGTACAATAGCTTACTGACCTTGTCTATCTGAAATTGCAACAAATCTTTCAACTGCAATGTTTTGACCACACCAGTAAAGCTGGTAAACTCAGTAAACCCAGGCATTTTTGTGTTATGGAATAGCCTGAAATTGACTTTTTACATAAAGCAAACTGAAATAACTACTAATTAACTACTAACTAATTAGTCCCATAGACTTCTGGTGACTTATGAAGACCCATAGACTTCCGGACTTCTGGAGACAAAGTCTTATTGTAAAACAAAAGTTAATCTACCTAGAAAAGTAGTCACCTATCAAAAGGATGATATCTTTATGTAAATTAAAGTAAATAATTTAATTTTATTGAATAATTCTTGTAAGTGCCAGATTAAAATTATGAGTGACTCTTTAGTTATGGACCAACTCTCTCTATTAACTAGTTGCTTATTAGCATACATATTACTCATCATATTGGCTGTTTATTAGTACTTATAAGCACATATTATTGCCTTATTCTGAATGACCATATTTTAGATCCCTTAATCCTACCTCATACCTAAATTTAACAACTACCTCACTAACAATTTATAAGCAACAAATTAGGAGTTTATTGAGGCAAAAGTCATAGTTAATAGTTACATAATAGTGATAACTGTTCCATCGGTAACATCGGCCACCATAGACACCCACTGAAAATGTTGTACCCATGGCTTTTGTTTGCTATTAGAAACTGAGCAAAGAGACAACATTATTTTTCTGTGGAAATCAACATTATGCCTCAAATGTTGTCAATGGACCTAAACTTGCATTGCACCCAGAGCATACATGGAGAGCTGTAGCCAATGTATTAGTGATCATTATTGCTGCAGGCAATCGTGCCGGTGAGTGCCGGCAATCGTGCCGGTGAGTGCCGGCAATCGTGCCTCTTCACTTCAGCCCTGGGAGTGTGCGCTCAAGGGCATCGGACTCCTCTACACCCTGAGATCCATGTCCATTGTCTTCGGCCTCATAATCCATTCTTTGCAAGCAGCATGAAGCCATCTTTGGGAATATATTGTGCATTCTGCCAGTGAAAGGATATTGGTGGGATTAGGATTTGCCTGAATAGTTGATGCTGGAAACGCCCGGCATCCTTTTCTCTTTCAGATCAAATAAACATAGCAGGTCAGAGGCTCTCAGATCCATTAAAGCAAACATGAGGTGAACTCATGTGGGAGAGGAGACCTTTCACATGATGATCTGCAGAGGTCATGTACACAGTGGGTTTTCAGTGAGAGCTCCTCGCTGCAGGGCTTCATACTGTATATCCGAGTTTTCATTGAGCTGCTCTTCTCCCTAAAAAGCCCAAACGAGTCACTTTGTTGAAATCCATTACTGTGAAATGTCATGTAAACTAGAAAAAAAAATCAGCTGTGGCAGAATAGAAGCAACATAAATCTAAAAACAGTGTTAAATTTATGTTGTCATGTAAAGGCAAAGTAAAGAAATTCAGCAAGAAGTTGTAGATGTACAAATTATTTAAAAGGGTCATTCCTGTTCTGCAGTACATTTTAAATTTATTTATTTATGCAGTAATTTGAGGAAATGACCCTGGACCACAAAAGTAATCTTAAGTCGCACAGGTATATTTGTAGCAATAGCCAACAATACATTGTATGGGTCAAAATGATTCATTAATTGTTCATTAATAATAATAATAATTATTATTATTATTATTATTTTGTTGTTGTTGTTGTTGTTGTTGTCAAAAATCATTAGGAAATTAAGTAAAAATCATGTTCCATGAAGATGGATAGTAAATTTACAACCATAAATATATCAAAACTTGCTAAGGACTTCATTTGGACAACTTTAAAGGTTGTTTTCTCAATATTGTATTTTTTTAGAATTTTTTTTTACACCCTCAGATTCCAGATTTTCAAATATTGTCCTAATACTAACAAACCATACATCAATGGGAAGCTTATTTGTTCAATACATTGACCCTTATGACTGGTTTTGTGGTTCAGGGTCACATATATAATTTACACATGTAAAAAATATTGAATATATGTAAAATATCAAGTATATTTTAAATACAAATATATTTTATACATTTATTCTAATAATAATTGTTAAAGAAAGATGGATTTTTAGTTGCCATTGCACCATCAGAATATCATATTATCATTCAGAATTATGTGCATCTGCTTAATGTAGTCATGCTGTTTCTCATATTTATGCCTTTCGCATGATAATGACAAGCTACTTCCTCTGAGAATGCTTTTAGATTAAATATGCGATATGCATTTGTTTTTTCCTTTTCTTCAGACTCTGAGTCTGACCTGCACAGTCTGTGGTGACCCCAAACCTCTGGTCAGCTGGTCTAAGAATGATCATGAAGTAGAACCCAGCGATCAGTACGTTATTGCCATGGACTCGGGCAAGTTCGCCAGCCTCACTATCAAAGGCGTGTCCCTGGAGGACTCCGGTAAATACACCATGACGGTCCAAAACAAGTACGGCGGCGAGTCGGTGGACATCATCGTCAGCGTGTACAAACACGGCGACAGGGTTCCGGACATCAAACCCACACCTTCACCCAAAAGGATCATGCCTCCCACGGTTCCCATCGTAATTCCCACTGCCAAGTCTGCCACCCCCGCCCCTGCTGCGGCCAAGTCTCCTGCTCCTCCCCAAAATGCCAAATCCTCTGCTCCGCCCCGTGGCATGAAGTCCCCAACTCCCACCAGGAAGAAGTAACAGCATAGCCTTTGCCTCTCGTGCACCCCAACAGCACAAAAACAACTAGATTTACATTTCCGGTAGGAAATATCAGTTTGCAAGGCAGCAAAGGAAGTTTGGGTTTAGGATTTTGGTTCATGTCTTGTTTTCTTCCAGCTATAGACAGTCTATCAACAAAATCAACATAGTTTATTATTTGGCTATGAAGGAGTAATGGTGTTTTTTTTTCTTCTGATTTTAAAAATCATTGTAATCGTGATATGCAGACAATATAAATCATTTGTAGGTTGATTCCCCTAAAATGTGTAAAACGTTAGCTGCATCTGAAATCACATACTAATAGGTACTACATTTTTATTTGAAACTTATTTCACAACCCATTAAAAAAAGTATGTTCTATACATGAGTAGCATGAATGAAATTCAGACTTACTACATTGTTACTGTCCTGTCACTCAGGAACATTCATTTCGTTGCTTTACAGCCATCCACATTGTCATTTCATGACTTCATGGGAAAGTTAGATGTCCATCACAAATGCACTCCAGATTCTTGGTGGAAGAATTAAATAATCTGAGTACTTTTTGCTTGCTGTTTTTCAAATACTATGAATTCGGACATACTACTCTTTTGATGTGTTTTTTCACATTTTATATAGTATGAAAGCAGGCATATTTGGACACAATTTTTAGCTCTGTGTTGCTCTGTTTGTTTGAGCATCCATACCAGCTCATAACACATCAACTTTTGCACAACCAATATTGTGAGTTTAGGGAGGAGATATTCTTCTGACCAGTAGAATATGGGTTCAGCAACCCTGTTTGAAAACTGTTCCAAACCCGTAAGACCTTTCTTCATCTTTGGAACACAAATTAAGGTATTTTTGATGCATTCTGATACTCTCATAGACAGCAATGTAAGTAACATGATCAACATCTAGAAATGTAGCTGGGAGATTGGTAAAATAATCCTTGTGACATCAGGGTTTCAACTAATTTTACGAAGCTACGAGAATACTTTTTTCTACGTTTATTTACGCTTTGATCTGAATGAAAACAACGGATCTGTGTGGCGTAGCTGACAAAGAACAACATACACCATTTGCATTCAGTGGATAATCTCCAAAATGACGCTTCGGTGATGCGGAGGAGACAAATTGTTGAATAAAGTCATTATTTTTGTTTACTTTGCTTACAAAAAGTATTTTCGTAGCTTCCTAAAATTACAGCTGAGCCCCTGATGTCACATGGATTATTTTACCAATCTTCATGCTATGTTTCTGGACATTGATCTTGTTACTTACATTGCTGTCAATGGGAGGGTCAGAGAGCTCTCAGAATGCATCAAAAGTATTGTAGTTTGTGTTCTGAAGATGAACAGAGGTCTTACGGGTTTGGAATGACATGAGGGCAAGTTATTGATGACAACATTTTCATTTTGGGGTGGAGTAACCTTTTAGTACCCTTTAAATACAGCAAGGGAGACAAGACCAGTTGCAATTCAGTAAGCAAATTAAACTCTGCAAGTCAGAAATTGGCTGAAAATGATCTACAAAATGTCTGTACAATAGGCTGTTTGTGCTGAAAAAAAAAATGCAGAAAGATTTAGGTTTAAGAACAAAGCCTTAGGGATTCGCCATTATTACATTTCTGCCTGATACCAATAAGCTGAAATTTATTTTGACGTTACGGCTAATAACCAATAAATAATTGATAAAATTGTATTTTGTGCAATGAATAAACACACTGAAATAAAATAAACAGTTTAACAAATTAATTTAGGCATCATCATATTATAAATTTAAATAAAGACTAAATTATTAGTTAATTAAGTGAGCATTAGAAAATGGCAAAGTTAAACAAGCACAAATAATATTTAAAACCAAAAAACTTAGAAATCTGTAAAATCAACAGACATACTGTGCATTGTTCAAACCCAACCCAGAATATTTGAGTAATATCAATATAATGCTGCCTTGCAAACACTAATTGAACTATAGTGCATAAATCAGTGAATAAAGAAAGTAGAATTGAAAAGTAGGTAGTATTTTTCATCGCAAATGCATCATTGTATCATAAAATGAGCAAGCATCTGATATGAAAAGAAAGAGAATAGGAAGTATGTGTGAGGGAGGGTGGGGCAAGTGATATTTAGTGCCACAAGAAAATGTGTGAAACAGTTTGTCATCTGGGTTGCCTAAGCTGAGTGGGCCTCTAATGAATTTGGCTCCCTCTCCCCTGAGGTGCTTGGGGAAAAAGCTTTGATGTTAGTTTATTAAATCTCTGTTTAAAAGCTGCTCTTTCAGTTAGCCACTGGAATCCAGAGGCTTTTTTCTTTCTTTCTTTTTTTTTTTTTTTGCTTTCTCCGGTGGATGGATGGCTTTAGAGCGCAGGACCTCCACTTAGCCCCCAGCGGCAGCCACGAGACCATCAGTGCTCCTCTCAACCTCGTCTCACGTCCTCACCTTTTTCTCTTGGTTTTGTGTTAATAAAAGAGTTGGAAATCACTATCCCTGTCATCCCTGCCTTTACATTGTACACAAACACACACACACACACACACACACACACACACACACACACACACACACACACAATGATATTAAAATATGAATGTGATTACAGAAGCTACCGGCCAATCTGAAACGCATCAACACTTTTCTTCGGCTCTTGGGCCAGTTGTACTTCACAAATCATTTCATGTATATGGAACACCTAGCTTGAGGTGCTTTGCTGCCAAGAATGCACCACTACCCTCTAATTCACAAAGCATGACTTGGCAATATGGGTTGCCTGGCAAATCTCCAATCAGAATCACTTTTATCTCTTTTGAAATAAATGCATTTAGTTTACAGCGACCACGAAGTGAAACTCTAAAAACCATTCTTTCCCTTTCAGTCAGTCACTCTCGATGTTACGTAGGTGACCGACAGATTGGGATCTCGCTTCGAGAGACCAATCTACTTTGAGTGTAAACACAACTGTGCGGAGGATTCGATAGAGCCGGTCCCTCCAGCTGATATGAGGATGGGGTTTTACAGCCCTTACTTTATTGTACCCAAGAAAGGCGGTTGGTTACGGCCAATCTTGGACCTCCGTGTCTTGAACTGGGCCCTTCATCAGTTACCGTTCAAGATGTTAACGCAGAAACACATCTTCGGGTGCGTCCGTCCCTGAGATTGGTTTGCAGCGATCGACCTGAAGGACGTGTACTTTCATGTGTCGATCCTTCCACTCCACAGACCATTTCTGCAGTTTGCGTTCGAAGACGGGCATATCAGTACAAGGTCCTGTCTCCCCATGCCTTCACGAAAGTCATGGAGGTGGCTCTTGTTTCCCTCAGAGAGCAGGGTGTTCACATCCTCAACTATCTCGATTGGCTTATACTAGCACAATCTCAGGATCAGTTGTGGGAGCACAGGAACCTGGTGCTCTGGCACCTCAGTTTGTTGGCTCTTCAGGTCAACTGGGAAAGAGCAAACTCTCCCCAACACATAGGATCTCTTTACTTGGTATGGAGTTGGATTCGTTCGAACAGACAGCACGCCTCACAGAGGAACGTGCGCAGTTGGTGCTGACCTGCTTGAATTCATTCAAGGGCAGGACGGTGGTCCCACTGAAGCTATTTCAGAGGCTCCTGGGGCATATGGCAGCTGCAGTGGCACTTACATCGCTAGGGCTATTGCATATGAGACCACTTCAGCAGTGGCTTCATGTCCCGGGGTGTCCCGAGGTGGGCGTGGCAGCACGGTCCAAGTTACACTGGCCTGTCGCCAAACCTTCACCACGTGGTCAGATCTTACATTTCTCCGGCCTGGAGTGCCCCTGGAACAGGTCTCCAGGCATGCTGTGGTTTACACACAGTGTTGGGGGTATGGACGGGCCCCCATCTGCACTGACATATCAGTTGCCTAGAGTTGTTAGCAGTGCGCCTTGCCTTGAACCGTCTCAAAAGGCGCTTGCGAGGCAGGCACGTGCTGGTCCGAACGGACAACACAACGACCGTGCGTACATCAAGGACAAGGTGGTCTGCGCTCCCATCTCAACTCGCCCGCCACTTCCTCCTTTGGGGTCAGAAGGTCACTTCATGTCATTCACATTCCGGACCTGCTCAACCATACTGCCGATGAGCTGTATCAAGCTACGCTTTCGGGAGAGTGGCGACTCCATCCCCGGACAGTTCAGCTGATTTGGTGACGTTTTGGAGCCGCTCAGGTAGGCCTGTTTGCCTCTCCAGAGACCTCTCAGTGCCAGTTGTTCTACTCCCTGACCGAGGGAACACTCGGCATGGACGCACTGGCACACAGCTGGCCATGGGGCCTGCGCAAGTATGCATTTCCCCCAGTGAGCCTTCTTGCACACATGCAAGGTCAGGGAGGATGAGGAGCAGGTCTTGCTTGTGGCACTGTATTGGCCCACTCAGACCTGGTTCCCCAAAATAGTGCTCCTCGAAACAGCCCCTCCCTGGCGGATTCCTCCGAGGAAGGATCTACTGACTCAGAGACAGTGCACCCTGTGGCACCCGCATCCAGACCTCTGGAAACTTCATGTCTGGTCCCTGGATGGGATGCAGAGGTTTATGGTGACCTACCCCTAGAGGTAGTGGACAGTATCACTTCGGTGAGAGCACGTCTACGAGACACAAGCTAATGCCTTGAGTGGAACCTGTTCGTCGAGTGGTGTTCTTCTCGTCGAGAAGACCCCCAGAGGCCTTTGTTTACTGCAGAAGCCAGACCCTCAGACCGCGGACTCACCTACTGCTGCTACCTGCTCAAGGAGGTGCCGCAAGCAGTGTGAGAGGGGATGCAAATGCAGCAAGTGTGGAGGTATATGAGCTAGGCCAATGGCTAACCCCACAAGACCAGCTTTTCCAAAAATCTTGCTGTCAAATGTACGCTCACTAGAAAAAAAAACTGGACCTTATTCGACTCTGTTGGACTACACAGCGTGAGACAAGGGAGTGCTGCGTGTTTGTTTTTACAGAAACGTGGCTAAACAACAACATCCCAGCCTCAACGTCCCAACAACATCCCAGGGCTAACCTGCTACCGATCAGACAGAGATACAGCACTGTCTGATAAGACTCGCAGAGGTGGCTTGTGTGTGTATATTAACAAAGAATGGTGCAACAATGCTGTGTTGGTGTCAAAACACTGCTCGTCACTGGTGGAGTTTATAATTGTGAAGTGCTGACCCTTCTATCTGCTGAGGGAGTTCACGGCCATTGTTATCATTGCTGTGTATATACCCCCTTGTGCAAACACTAAGGATGCGCTTCGCAAACTTTACAGTGCTATCAGCGAGCTACAAACGAATAACCCTGATGGCTCTTTCAAAATATCCAGTGACTTTAATCACGGAAACTTAAAGACAGTTTTGCCCAAAGTTCTACCAAAATGTTAACTTTGCAACAAGAGAAAACAACACATTGGACTTGGTTTACACAACAGAAAAAAATGCGTAGAAAGCTGCACCCCGCCCCCATCTCGGGTACTCCACATCTCTGTTATGCTAATACCAGCATACAGACCACTTCTCCAACTTGCAAAGCCGGTCCAAAACAGATCACTGTATGGCCAGATGATGCTAGCTCAGCCCTACAGGACTGCTTCCAGGACACAGACTGGAACATGTTTAAAGAGGCCATGACCACACAGACCTGCAAGAGTACACTGAAACAATGACTGCTTACATCAAAAAGTGCATTGATGATGTGACAGTCACCAAGAACATCACCACACGTGCAAACCAGAAGCCATGAATGACAGCTGAGGTTTGTGGGCTGCTAAAGACCCAAGATGATGCATTCAGCAACAGCAAGAGCCAACCTGTCCCGTGGCATTAAGAAAGCAAAATGGTTGTATGTACAAAAAATCAATAATCACTTAACCCTCTGGGGTCGACTAACGCGGATACGCGTTTTGTGGCATCTTCTCCTAATAACACCTAAAATAACTTAAATGACACTTTCAGTTTTGATCATACAGATAAGAGCAATACATCAATCAAATCTGTAAAGGGTCTACTTTTATTTGTATACACATAATAAAAACAAAACTTTGTTCATTTATAAAATAAAGAAAACAAACAGGGTGCGCTGTCTGCCGCCTTGGTCTGTGGTGATCTTCATTTAGAAACGCGTCATTAAAACATTTGTAACTCAGCAAATACTCAACACAGAGACATGAGAGATATATCTATAGAAAGCTCGACATGTCTACTTCTAAACTACTACTAATAATAATTATAATAATAAATGTTTGTTTTTTTTTTAGTAGAAAATCAGAATATTAGAATGATTTCTGAAGGATCGTGTGACTGCAGTAATGATGCTAAAAATTCAGCTTTGAAAGTTCCTAATAAACTGTTTAACTGCACTCGCAAGTGAATCTCAAGTTATTTTGTGAGATAATTAAATATATTCTAAATAAACAACAAACCTAAAAATATATACATTTATTTTGTCCTCACATTCTTTATTGCAACTCTTCCCTCTTGGTCACACACCTGGCTGAAAGGCTCATTATGCAGCTCATTATGCGGGCCTTTGTCTTCTCAGGTGTGAATCAAACTACTATTCATGGTCAATCACACCTACATGCATATGCCCTTTAGAAACAAAAAGTGTCTTAGAAAATTTAAATCAATCTGTTGTTTTCTGTGAGCGAGTAAACAAGATGATTTTAACATCATTTTGAAGTAAAAATTCTAGGCTACAAAGTCCATGTTTGACAGTCTTGTGAACAAATGTTCCTTATTTCAATGACTTCAAAACTGTAGTTTTTCACTTACCATGCATAAACGTTGTTTTCTCAAAAACACAATCATGTACATGCATGCTATTTACACATTATTGTAGCCCAGTTTGTACTGAATACAGTGTTTTCAGACTTTAGTCATGTATATGTTGATAAGCAACTGAAAAAAAAGCACAAAGGTCAGGGCATGTCAACATTTCTCCAGGCCCCCAAAACCCCCTTAAATCCCAGAGGGTTAACTTACAGAAAGGACACACAGAGTCTGTGGCAAGCTATTCAGACCATCACAGACTACAAGCCCCTGCCACAGGCCCGTGATGATGACACATCTCATGAGTTTTATGCAAGGTTTGAAATGCAAAATGACAAACCTGCACAAAAACTGCCCACACTTCCAAATGACCAGGCGCTCTGTCTGTCTCCAGTCGATGTAAGGAAGACCCTATCTAGGGTTAACCCAAGCAAGGCTGCAGGTCCTGACAACATACTAGGCCGGGTACTGAGAGACTGTGCTGAACAGCTGACAGATGTTTTAACCTGTTAGCCAGCACCCCCCATTATGGGACTCACAGGTGAAAGTGCCCTACCTAACTTAAAATTGTAACAGTTCATTACTTCAGTGTGTTACACACATAATTAAATAACTGAAAGTCAAATGTCTCACGAGTTTCTATTTTAAATCTGAAGGAGATACCAAAAAAAAAATGAGATTCCTGCAACCACTTTTCTGAGACTATGTCTCCCCCCCCCCCCCCCCCACCAAATATAAAAAATATTTACCCACTGTATTGAAGGGTTCTACAAACTATTTTAGTCAATAAACATACCACTGCATATTTTTTTCAGTTAAAAAACACTAGACAGAAACTTAGACATCATATAAGTGATTTATTTGAGCACTAGAAAAATACAATAAGAATAATTTGAGTAAGAAAAATTAAAAAGATAAAACTTTGTATGCCAATTACAGAACATCCTGAGATTGCTAGAAATGCAGCATTTACAATGAATTACAATGAAAATACGTGCTGATGGCCAGTTATAGAGATGGTAATCATATAAATGTGCCATAAAGTCAATAAATCACACTCTATTCAAATAGATGGCATTCACATCGATAGCTGTGATTACACAGTAATAACGAGCTGATTTGCACTCAAACAGATGGTAATCATGCAGATACAGGCACATTCAACAAAAAACACACTTACACATATATAAAAAAATAAAGAAAAATAAAAAATAAAGAAAAAGGCGATCTCTAAGTTCCGCCTCCATCAGATGACAGGTGCGTCAGAGCGCGCGTCACGAGCCGTCATGAGAGAGCGGCAGAATTCAAATAAACAATCTTCCGCCTATCTTTCACTTTTTTTTCTGGATCGTCTCATTCTGTTTGTGACACTGTATGCTAAAACTTTTAACTACCAAGATGCAGTTTCTGAGCGTGAGTTATTCCATAATGGACACAAACAATTCTGTCCCTGAAGAACTAAAATGTAAACAAAGGAATTATCATCCATATTACAACGTTATTGCTTCGTTGGAATAAACATGCTCCATGAGATGTCGTTCAGTGGACCCTTACCTTTCTAACTAAACCGGGATTTACAGATGTGGATGTGTTTATGACTCGTTATAACAACGAATCTGGTATGTACTGTGTTTTCATTCTTCATGTTTTGATGTGTACTGCTTACACAAATTTAGCAAATACATTCTTTATAAGCTTTCCATTGAAAAACAGCGATCTATTGTTGATGCTTGAGACTTAGATCTTTATAATGATATATAGTTTGTCAAGATTAAATTTGTCCCGTTTCATTTAATCTATTCGTAAATATTGACACGTGCAAACAAGGGGAGTTGAGGACGCTGGCGTCTAGGTGCAGGTTAACAGGTTAAGATCTTTTTACTGATTTTTGCTAAGCCAAGCAGTTGTCCCCACATGTCTCAAGTCCACCACCATCATACCAGTACCAAATAAGTCACCTGTGTCCTGCCTGAATGACTACCGTCCCATAGCACTGACCCCAATCATGATGAAGTGCTTTGAGAGGTTAGTCATGCACCATATCAAATCCAATCTCCCCCAACACACTTCACCCGCTCCAGTTTGCATACTGTCCAAACTGCTCCATGGACGATGCCATTTCCTCCACCCTCCACCTGGCTCTAACCCACTTAGAAAACAAAGACTCCTATGGTAGAATGCTGTTCATCGACTTCAGCTCAGCATTCAACACAATAATCCCACAACAACTCATCAACAAACTTAACCTGTTGGGCCTAAACACCTCCCTCTGTAACTGGATCCTGGACTTTCTAACTGGAAGACCTCAGTCAGTCCGTGTCGGCCGCAACACCTCCAGCACTACCACACTGAGCACAGGTGCTCCACAAGGCTGTGTGCTCAGCCCTCTGCTTTTCACGCTGCTGACCCATGACCGACCATCTGCTAGCCGCCTCACGTCACAGAAGTCAGTTAATTCTCAGCACATAGAGACTCTTTCACCTAGATATCACACTAAAAAAAAACGTCCAAACCAATTTAAGAGCAACAATTTAATTTAGGTTCAACAAATAAAAAACAGATGCAATACGGATAAACAAATGATAAAACTTGGCTTATTGAATATCAGGTCCCTTTCTATGAAAGCACTTTTTGTAAATGATATGATCACTGATCATAATCTAGATGCACTCTGTTTGACAGAAACCTGGCTAAAACCTGATGATTACATTATTTTAAATGAGTCTACACCCCAAGATTACTGTTATAAACATGAGCCATGTCCAAAAGGTAAAGGGAGAGGTGTTGCTTCAATTTATAACAATGGGCAGGCTTCAAGTATAACTCGTTTGAAGTATCGGTGCTTCATATAACATTATCCAGAGAAACACATGTTAATGATAAATCCCCTGTGATGTTTGTACTGGCTACTGTATACAGGCCACCAGGGCACCATACAGACTTTATTAAAGAGTTTGCTGATTTTACATCCGAGTTAGTGCTGCCTGCAGATAAAGTTTTAATTGTTGGTGATTTTAATATCCATGTTGATAATGAAAAAGATGCATTGGGATCAGCATTTATAGACATTCTGAACTCAATTGGGGTTAGACAACACGTCTCAGGACCTACTCATTGTCGAAATCCTACTCTATATTTAATACTGTCACATGGAATTGATGTTGATGGTGTTGAAATTATGCAGCCAAGCAATGATATCTCAGATCATTATTTAGTTTTGTGCAAACTTCATAAAGCTAAAACTGTAAATTCTACTTCCTGTTACAAGTATGGTAGAACCATCACTTCTACCACAAAAGACTGCTTTGTAAGTAATCTTCCTGATGTATCCCAATTCCTTAGCAAATCAAAAACCTCAGAACAACTTGATGATGTAACAGAAACTATGGACTCTCTCTTTTCTAGCATTTTAAATACAGTTGCTCCTTTACGCTTAAGGAAGGTTAAGGAAAACAGTCTGACACCGTGGTATAATAAGCACACTCGCACCCTAAAGAGAGCAGCCCGGAAAATGGAGCGCAGCTGGAGGAAAACAAAACTAGAGCTATTTCATATTGCTTGGAGGCAAAGTAACCTATCCTACAGAAAAGCATTAAAAACTGCTAGATCTGATTACTTTTCGTATCTTTTAGGAGAAAACAAACATAACCCCAGGTATTTATTCAATACAGTGGCTAAATTAATGAAAAATAAAGCATCAACAAGTATTGACATTTCCCAACATCACAGCAGTAATAACTTTATGAACTACTTTACTTCTAAAATCGATACTATTAGAGATAAAATTGTAACCATGCAGCCGTCAGCTACGTATCACATCAGACAGTGCCACTCATTCTCTACTATAGGAGAGGAAGAATTGTATAAACTTGTTAAATCATCTAAACCAACAACATGTATGTTAGACCCTATTCCATCTAAGCTACTAAAAGAGGTGCTTCCAGAAGTCATAGATCGTCTTCTGACTATTATTAATTCCTCATTGTTAATAGGATATGTCCCCAAAACCTTAAAACTGGCTGTTATTAAGTCTCTCATCAAAAAACTACAACTTGACCCCAAACAACTAGTTAATTATAGACCGATCTCAGATCTCCCTTTTCTGTCCAAGATACTAGAAAAGGTAGTCTCCTCACAATTATATTCCTTCTTAAAGAAAAATGGCGTCTGTGAGGATTTCCAGTCAGGATTTAGACCGTATCATAGTACTGAGACTGCTCTCCTTAGACTTACAAATGACCTGCTCTTATCATCTGATCGTGGTTGTATCTCTCTATTAGTGCTATTGGATCTTAGTGCTGCGTTCGACACTATTGACCACACCATTCTTTTGCATAGACTAGAACACTTTGTTGGCATTAACGGAAGTGCATTAGCATGGTTTAAATCATACCTATATGACCGCCATCAATTGGTAGCAGTGAATGAAGAGGTATCATCTCGATCACAAGTGCAGTATGGAGTACCTCAAGGCTTAGTACTAGGGCCGTTGCTCTTCACGCTTTACATGTTACCCTTGGGAAATATCATCAGGAAACATGGTGTTAGCTTTCACTGTTATGCTGATGATACTCAGCTCTATATTTCTTCGCGGCCCGGCGAAACATACCAATTTGAAAATCTAACAGAATGCATAGTCGATATAAAAAACTGGATGACAAGTAATTTCTTACTGCTAAATTCTGAAAAAACAGAGGTGTTAATTATAGGACCTAAAAGCTCTGCATGTAATAACCTAGAACGCTATCTAAGACTTGATGGCTGCTCTGTCAATTCTTCGTCATCAGTTAGGAACCTAGGTGTGCTATTTGATAGCAACCTTTCCTTAGAAAGCCACGTTTCTAGCATTTGTAAAAACTGCATTTTTCCATCTCAAAAATATATCTAAATTACGGCCTATGCTCTCAATGTCAAATGCAGAAATGTTAATCCATGCGTTTAAGACCTCAAGGTTAGATTATTGTAATGCTTTATTGGGTGGTTGTTCTGCATGCTTAGAAAACAAACTCCAGTTAGTCCAAAATGCAGCAGCAAGAGTTCTTACTAGAACCAGGAAGTATAATCATATTAGCCCGGTTCTGTCAACACTGCACTGGCTCCCTATCAAACATTGTATATATTTTAAAACTTGCTTATTACTTATAAAGCCCTGAATGGTTTAGCACCTCAGTATTTGAACAAGCTCTTGTTACATTATAGTCCTCCACGTCCGCTCCGTTCTCAAAACTCTGACAATTTGAAAATACCTAGAATATCAAAGTCAACTGCGGGCGGCAGATCCTTTTCCTATTTAGCGCCCAATCTCTGGAATAACCTACCTAACATTGTTCGGGAGGCAGACACACTCTTGCAGTTTAAATCTAGCTTAAAGACCCATCTCTTTTACCTGGCTTACACATGGCACACTAATACGTTTCTAATATCCAAATCCGTTAAAGGATTTTTAGGCTGCATTAATTAGGTAAACCGGAACCGGGGACACTTCCCATAACACCTGATGTACTTGCTACATCATTAGAAGAATGGCTTCTACGCTAATATTAGTCTGTTTCTCTCTTATTCCGAGGTCACCATAGCCACCAGATCCAGTCTGTATCCAAGTCAGAGGGTCACTGCAGTCACTCGGATCCAGTATATATCCAGCCCAGATGGTGGATCAGCACCTAGAAAGGACCTCTACAGCCCTGAAAGACAGCGGAGACCGGGACAACTAGAGCCCCAGAGACAGATCCCCTGTAATGACCTTGTCTCAGACGACCACTGGGACGAGACCACAGGAAACAGATGATTCTTCTGCACAGTCTGACTTTGCTGCAGCCTGGAATTGAACTGCTGGTTTCGTCTGGTCAGAGGAGAACTGACCCCCACGACTGAGACTGGTTTCTCCCAAGGTTTTTTTTTCCATTCTGTCATCGATGGAGTTTTGGTTCCTTGCTGCTGTCGCCTCTGGCTTGCTTAGTTTGGGACATTTCATTTACAGCGATATCGTTGACTTGATTGCAAATTATTGCACAGATACGATTTAAACTGAACTGAGCAGCATGATGACATCACTGAATTCAGTGATGAACTGCTTTTAACTGTCATTTTGCATTATTGACACACTGTTTTCCTAATTAATGTTGTTCAGTTGCTTTGACGCAATCTTTTTTGTTTAAAGTGCTATATAAATAAAGGTGACTTGACTTGACTTGACTGCACTGTCAAGTTCAGCTTCAACCACATCATCAAGTTTGCTGACACAACTGTGGAAGGTCTCATCAGCAACAACGATGAAACACTCACATTGAGGGACAGGTTGTTTGCACTACACCATTCAACCAGTTGTGCCACTTCCTTTCTGTAGGGTAAGACAAAAGAGGTTGTGATGGACTCTGTTGACCACCCCCCACTGACCATCAACAGCTCGACTGTGGAGAGAGTCAGCAGCACTAAATTCCTGGGGGTGCACATAGCAGAAGACCTCACCTGGACCACCATTACTACATCACTCTCCAAGAAGACACAACAGCGTCTCCACTTCCTGTGCCGACTTAAAAGAGCAAGTCTCCCTCCACCCAGCCTCACCATTGAGAACCATTGAGAGTGTGCTGGCCAGCTGCATCACTGTCTGGTACGGGAACTGCAGTGCTGCTGACCACAAGACCCTCCAGCGGACAGTGAACACAGCTGCAAAGATCATTGGTGTCCCTCTCCCCTCCATTCTGGACATTTTCCTTGCACGATGCTCCAGTAAAACTACCAGTATCGTGAAGGACCCCACCCATCCCACCCACAGTCTCTTCCAGCTCTTGCCATCATGAAGATGGTACCAGAGCATCAGGGCCCACTCTGCAAGACTGCTCAACAGCTTTTTCCCCCAGGCTGTGAGAGCCCTAAATTCCAATCACCTCACCCCCCACTAAAACCTCATCCACAACCATAGTTCCTGAAACCAGGACCCTTTCAACCCCCACCCCACCCCACCACTCCACCACTCCGCATGAAAACTGCTAAACCTCAAGAACATTGTGCAATTCTGAATGTGCTACACACAGGTAAGAGGACTGGACAAACCACCTGTAGAAAAACACACTCTTTCCTCTCTATATCCACCAGACACATTCTTATAAACACTCCATGTTTTAAGGACAACATTGTGCAATTTTTGAGTGTGCTACACACAGGTGAGTGGGCTGGACAAACCACCTGTAGAAAAACACACACTTTCCTCTCTATATGCACCAGACACCTTCTTATAACACCTCATGTTGCAAGGACTTAAAAAGATAACAAACGTTTTACCAGTGAATGCACCACAAAAAAAGTATTGTATTGTCTGTCTTAGGTTATGTGCATGTATAGTCAATTATTTATAGTATATGTATAGTTAGATTACTGCTTCGGATAGTTAGCTATGTAGGTCTAAAATTTTTCTTACGTCTAGTGTTGTATGTTGAGCACATTGAGTTTCGAAACGCTACTACTAATAGTAATACTGCTATTTATGCTAGTTTCTTGCAACCTTTTTCTAGATTTTATACATAAAAAAAAAAATCTGTTAGATGTTCTGTATGTTAAGAACCTGATACATTTTAAAGTGTGCTATGCAAACTCTTACTGGGCCGCTGTATCTAGGTCCCCAGTGTTGCTTTTCATAATTTGGCTCCTCCTATAATGTTTAAATAATGAAGTCATTTTTTTTTTATACTAACAATAAGTGGCACTGTTTCAGTTATTATTTTTTTTCTGATTAAATAACTTTAGTAATCAGTTCACTTCAATAAGAATTTGATTGGAACAATTAAAAAGTAGGAAATTTAACTTGTTTTGATTTCAAACGTGACTTTAATTAAAATATGAAAATTTAATCAGTGGAATTATTTGCTTTGAACTCAGATTTCTATGGCAACACACAATCTCAACAAATACCTTCCAAGACATGAGGCGCATCAGTCCATAATTTTATGCAACAGAAAGCATTGACAATATCACACATAGCCTGGAAATGCCATTGCTGCATGATAGACGATCCACAGTGAATTCTAATGGAGTCATTGTTGTAGTTCTGTTGCTGACCAGTGCTTGCACGGCTGACTGACCACCAAACATGGTTCTGTGAGCCTGAACACCACATGGTGGCACTGGTGTCCCATTACGAAATCTCTGCAACCTGCTGTCACCCAATGGAAGAAAAAAGACACAATACCAGATTACTGGGCTCGGTTTTACACTTTGATTTCCAGTGAGAGAGCAAACCTCAAAAGTTTGTAATGTAGACAAAATAAGGTCCCTCTAACACCGTAATTCAGTGGGTTTGTGAAGTCTGGGGGAACATGATCGAACATAAAGAATTACGTGATAGGACTGGACAACATAGCTGAAAAAAAAATAATGAAGTATTTTATTTTAAATCAAAGGAACCTCTGGTCTCAAGGGAGCCTAGACTTTACACTGAGTAAGCAAATGCTTGCAAATCCATTGACTGCAATGGGGAGGACGTGTCACATGTTATTTACCAATAAGTTGAGAAACTGAGCAGTTGAGCAGTTCAGTTGTACTTTCAGAAATTTGATTTATTGTATTTCTTCTTTATTTCAAATTGATCTATACTTTTCTTTAATGTGTAGGTACTCTGAATCAAAGCTACTAAAACATATATTCAATGTATCTATAGTAATATAATAAAAATCTAATTTTGTCTCTAATAATAATAACAAGAAGAAGATGAAGAAGAAGAATAGCACTCAGTAAAGGTCATATTGTGATTTTATTTTATTTTTATGTATTTATTTATTTATTTATTTATTTTATTGGTTGGTCACTCTTAGTATTTATTCATCCAAGAGCATGTTTAAAAATGATTCTACTTCCTGCTAAATGCATTCTGAATAACCGGCACGTAAATGAAAAAAGTGTTTCAACTCTAGTGTTTCACTGAAGAGCCCCTTGGGAATCCCACAACAAAAAATATACATAATACATAATAGAATCTGAGACTACTTTGAAGTAAAGAAAGTTTGCTATTGTTATCACTGCCGAGTGCACACAGCATTTTCACTGGCAGATAATCTGAGAGTGGGTGAGCATGCTTTGAAGATGTGCTAGCTTCCACTGCACTGAGTAAAAAAGAAAGCCATGCCAACAGAAAATGTCTAGATTCTTATAAACACGAACGGCTGCCTAAAATGAGAGTGGTAGCGCTGTGAGGCTTGTCAGCTGTTCGCACTACACCCCGTTTCATTAACAAAAATTAAAAGTTCCTCTCAAACTTTCTCTCTTATCTTTTACAGCCTAAATTCTCTTGCCTGTCGTTCCTATGTACCATCTAAACTACCAAATGGAAGGGTCTTATTTATGTGCATTTAGAATGTACATCTGAGGGAACAAAATGCATTAAATCTTTCTGAAAACACTGTCTTACAACCAGCCTTCATCTTGTCTATTGTCCAGACATCCTACAGTATTGATGAATTTGACGTGCTGTTGCAGTCGTGGCTTTCATCATCACTAACATGAAGGAGCGGTCAAATTGTCATTTTTCAATAGACCTAGACCTAAAATACAATAGACCTAAGATACAATATAAAAACATGTTTTATTTGATATAACTAGGAGATGAAGATAAAGACGTTTTCCAATTTTTCTTATTTTTTTGTCTTGTTGTAAGAGAACTTATGCAGAAGATTCTCTTTTTTTCATCTTCTTTGTTGACCCTACGGAAAAAGCAATTTTTTTTTAGCATTTATCTCAAGTTGTTTCACCTTTACTTATAGGAACTCAGTTATAGATTAATCACCTGAGTCATGAATGTCATATAACTAATATTATGACAGCTCTGATTGGTTGTCCTAAACTCTTCACCACACGCTAAAAACACAATGGGTTATTTTTTTCAACCCGAACGCTGAGTAATAGGTAAAGAAGATGGGTTGATTTGACCCAATTTGGTTGATTATTTTTCAGAATCAGTAACCGAACAGTGTTGGGAGTTGGGAATGTGGATATGAAAGAACAAGTAAAGCAAGATCCAACCATTCTCTGAATGCTGATACCACTTTGTCTATCCGTGTTCGTGACAGCAACGTGTGAAAAGTAGAAGAAAACTAATCGAAACTTTGAAACTGCCTGCAGTGAAGACTGTGTTCTTTTAAAACTTGAGGGTTTTGTTGGAGTGTTTTCCCTCACACCAAAATCACTCAAGCATTGACCAGTGACTGGTGAGGAGGAACCGAGAAAGCCAAAATAGTGTTTGAGAGGAGTGATTAAAATGCTTTAATCCTGTCGATTCTGTATAATACACACGCTATTTCTGACTGTCAGTGTTTATAACAAGCTTTCAGTCTGTGCGATTCTCAGCTACACTCAAGGTTGAAGTTTTGGGGACTATACTGTTGGTGGAAGAAAAAATAAATAAATAACTGGTCAAAATTGATTCAGGGAAGATTTTCAAAAGCAACTTTGTAATTGAGCAACTTTAATTACCAACCCATTTTAAAATTTTAACAATAGTTAGGTAAAAGGTCAACATATTATATCAAACATTCTACACAACCCAGCTGGGCAAAACAACACTGTTGTCCCTTTTTGACCCAGTTCTTTCACTATTGATTGAAAAAGAAAACTATGAGCACAACTGAAGAAAAACAGACAAACTTGCTAGTTGGTGGCAGGTGGAATAAAAGGGAGAGACCTTCTCAAACTAGACAGTGTTTTCTTGGACAAAATCTGTATTTGGTCAATAAATAAGTGTACAAATTAATATAGACAACATTTAATAATATATATATGTTAGCCTCAAAGCTAGCCAGCATGGAATAAAACCCTCAATTTTTCAACTATTTTGGTTTCAAACTTAGGCTTAAGCATGTACTTGAGCTTGAGCTGATAATTTTAGACAGAGAAAACATCATAATTTTTGCTTTTTAAAGTACATTAATAAAAAATAAAAAAAAGCATGGTTTGTACAAAAACTCAAGTGTCACTTTCTGAAGAACCTAATGACTCAAATTACTTGATCAACATGGAAATCAAATAAATTTTATTCAGAAATGACAAAGATACTGACATTCAATCATTGTATCCATTTAGCAAATACGAACCTGATTGTTTAAGAGCTGCTCACTTAAAAATATAAAATAAACTCTGCAAGCGTGTCTTCTAATATGTCTATGTGCGCATATGTGCTTGAAAGGAATGGATCGTCTTACTGAAGTGATTATTTGCCTTTTTGCACTAGGAACATGTAAAATGTGTCCTCTATGTTGAGTGGTTTTCAAAACTGAGTTAAAGGAATGAGGAAATTAGGATGAGATTCACCCACCGTGAAAGAGAATGACACATAACAACCGCATAGCATGACAAATGACTGACTTCACAGAGTTATACAGCATTCAGGTTTTACGCTTCCCAGCACACTTGAAATATTATAACATTTTCTTATTTGTAACTCGTTGTCCTTGAACAAATTCATGAAATGCTTTAGATTCCTAAATGATAATGGTTACTACTTACTGGGATTTTTTGTTTTATTTATTTATTTTCACAAAACTGCTCATTAATCACCCAGACCTTTTCCAGACTCCAGGTGTGTATGACAATCAACTGTCTCTGCATCTCAGCTACTTATCACAACACACCATTAAACTTTTATGAATCACGTCAAATCCCCAAATGATAGACTTTTCCTTCTTAACTACATAAAGAGAACTGATTTCAAAAGGTCCACTCTTGCCCCAAGCAATGCTTGCCATCAAGCAAACTTAGAAAATGAGAAGATAATGATGAGAATTATGAATGGATAATGAAAGGAATATAGCTTGAAAATACATTTAATAAAATGATATGCAAAACTATTATGGTACGTTATAAATTATTAAAGGTAAAATGTGTTTCTGTCCTACAAACAGAACTGCAAACTAATTTTCAATCTAGGTTTAAACACTCAATTTTCCATTGCCATTGTTTTCTTTCTTTTGTGAGACATAAAAGAAGATCTTTGGCAGAATAGTTTAACAGTTTTGTTTTTTCATAGATAGGCTTGGAATATTGTGCATGCTTTTATGGAATATGTTTATGTTACTTTCATGGTGTTTTGGCAACATAAATCATTCCGTCTGAATTTTTTTATTTTTTTTTATTTTTTTTTCATAGAGGACAGACAGTATGAGAATGATATGATGACAGCCCCAGACCTTCATGTGCGCATATGCTAATGTTGACCAGGCCAAGCATCTTAAATTCATATACTGTCAATATCTTTCTTTGCAGAGTTTTGGGCCAGTCCACAAATGTATTTTGAGAGCAGCACAAGTAGCTTTCAAACTGCATTTCAAACCAATTCAAATGAATCAACAGTAGTTCAATGGTGCACACCACTCATGCCATCCAGAGGATTTGATCCCTGAAAGCTATTGGAAATATGCCAGAAACTGAGTTCCACTTACACGCCTCTGGTTTCTGGTTCCCCCAAAGCAAAACCCCTGCTTAGTGCTTCAGAGAATGCTTTCAGCGTTAATAACATCAGTGGGACACTAAAACAACATACAAGAGTAAAGATTCCTCTCCGTCTGTCCCCTTATTTTAGAATAGCTGAAAGTCTTGGAAAGAATATTAATTATTTATGCTGAATTTCACAAGCTTGAGAACTGTGTTTGGTCTTTTTATCAGAGTAAATATATTTATACACATGTTGAGCTCTATACAGTGGCTATGCACAGAAACAATATACTCATACCACAAGCAGATGGATTCATTATTTATTCTGCAAAAAGAAGAAGAAGAAGAAAAAAAAATAGTTCATGTCTGTGAAGCATTGATTAGAATAACCAGGAGGAAAGCTGAGCTGTGAATAGGCATTTAGGATTCAAAATAATAATTTCCATTTGGACCCATGGTAATATGCAAATAACAGTTTCAGGTTCAGCTAACCTTTCCATTTGTAACACAGAAGTCTACACCATGAATGCATTTTGCTTATCAGCTATTTATTCATTTTTTTTTTTTTTTTTTTTTTTTTTTTTTTTACCTAGAAGCAATTCCACATCACAATTTACTCTTGAAAAATAAAACATCCACTCAGGACAGAGAAAGAAAAGCTTTCTGTGCCAGTAAATGGCAGATTGATAAGCGAACAAATAAACAGAGAAGTAGACCAGCACCTCAGTCAATTAAACAGGTTTTTAGAAGGACCCCAATTAGCATTTTGGCTGCATGTATATGAATGTTATTTGAGACAGGAAAGTCATTACATCAGCAGCACTGCTCAGACAATTCAAATGCTCAATTAATATCAGGGTATATAAAATAATATATAAAATAATGAATTCATTATTACAGCAAAAAAAAAAAAAAACCTGTGTTAGGGTGAAAGAAAATGCCTCAGTGACTCGAACATCAAAAGAAAAAAAAGAGAGAGAAAGAAGAAATTGTATATAAATGAAGCTTAATTTTAGAATCATTACCATTTCCCCTCATTTTTCCTTCCAATTGCATAGATTTGTAAGTATTTTAAGTACACTTGAAATTATTTTCAAATAAAATTAAAAATAACTTTATTACAGTAACGAGGATACCATTCTGCATTACAGTAATGTTAATGCAAAATGTGCTTAGTTGTCATGAAAATAAGCATAATGCAAAACATAATGGTCTGAAAATAAATTCATTTGCTTTACACTTTTTTTTCAAATATGACCAAGAAATTTTCTTGACAGGCTTATGGAGACTCACCCATGAGACAATAGCATGACATGACATTAACATATTATTTAGGTTCTTCTATGGAATGAAGTACACCAGAGGAGAAAAAAAACAAACAAACAAACAAACAAATAAAAAAAAAAAAACCCAATCTAGCTAGCATTCTAGCTAGTAATTGTATCTGAAATATAAATTGAGAAAACTTCCCATGAGTAATCTTATTACTGCAGGAAAAGGGAATTCATCAGATGCAAACCATTTAAAAGTGAACAATCAAAATAAGCTCCATAAGCAATTAATCAAACGCAAACATGTTTTCCATTGTTTCCAAGTGACTTTATTTAAAAGCTTATCAAATGAGGTATTTAATAAGCCATACTGTGTTTAGGTTGTACTGCATGTGTAAGAGTCTAAGGAAATGTTCATGTTGCATCTTGTACAGATCATTTGCATTTCTTAATTGATTGGCCATATGGTTGCCAAATATAATACAGGTATAATTTCCCCTGGTATGAAAACTCCTTTTATGTTGTTCTCCCATTCTACATCTTTATTTATATACGCTTGGGTCTTATGTAAATTCCTACGTAAATGCCACAGATAAGACTACAAAAGATCATTATTTACAGTATACATTTAATAAAAAACAAAGACAAATAGCAGCATGTGACTAAATATTGTATTGTTTTGTACAATCATGGCAAGAAATATTATCTATGTTGCTCACAGTTTACTACGGGGACCAATTCTCACTATTAACTAACTATTAACAATGAGTTTTGCCTCAGTACACTACTAATTTGATGCTTATTAACAGTAAGGTAGTTGTTAAGTTTAAGTATGGGGTAGAATTAGGGAAATATGGAAAATATGGTCATGCAGAATAAGGCATTAATATGTGCTTTATAAGTACTAATAAGCAGCCAATATGCTAGTAATATGCATGCTAATAAACAACTAGGTAATAGTGAGAATTGGTCTAAAATAGATGTTTTGAGTTGCTAAGCATTTTCTACATTAAGTTGTTCTTAGTGGATGTTTGACATTACTTGGTGATAGATAGATAGATAGATAGATAGATAGATAGATAGATAGATAGATAGATAGATAGATAGATAGATAGATAGATAGATAGATAGATAGATAGATAGATAGATAGATGTAGTATGAAGAAGTCTATTGTACTGACATTGAATCATAATGCAAGCCGACACAAACCATATTTATGCTGCTTCTGGTCGCAGGGGGTCTTATTGCCAGAGAAAGCACTCGGCTTCATAAGCCTACCACACCCAGTGGAGCGAGATATCACAGTGCCTTTTGGGGTGTGCCAATCAGCCCTGCCACGCTCAGAGAGGCCACCTTGGGTGAGCTCTAACAGCACCTGCCAGTCGAAAAGCTGTCCTCATGTCTGGCCTGGCTAGGCGCCCATTACGACCAATCTCCTATGGTTACAGCCCCTCCAATCTGACAGCATTCCTGCTCCAGGAACAAAGGGCCCCCACACCAGGTGCTCAGAGCTCACCATCTGCAGAACTATACCTAATGACCGCCTTTAGTTGATCATTTGATGTTTGGTCTGTGCATGAAACATCAAACATCAATTAAAGGTGACAGAAAATCTTTCGGAGCTTGAAGTGTTACAGTCAACAAGAAATCAACACTGAACCTATTTACTTAAAACATGTTCAATGTCTTACAGGCCTTAGTCAGGGTAGCGCCATATTTAATTTTGGACAGGGATGCAAATAAGGCTGCGAGGGATAGAAGTACAGTGTGATCAGTGAATACTGTTGTTTAACAGCATGCCATTGTACAGCTGGCAACATTTTCTAAAAGATTTTGAGTAGACCAAACTTCTTCAAACAGCATAAAAGCAATGAGTTGTTAAAATGACATATTCAAGGACCTTTATGCAGTGGAAGCTATAATAAAGAGTGTAAATATATATCCCTCACAGTCCTGTTTTCATATACATTGAATTCAGGACTTTAAGTCTAACATTTTCAGTTCATAAGAAGTTATGAATTGCATCTATAAGAAAACATAAAACACAATAAATTAGTTGCCTGTTATTTCTGAAATACCAAAAAGAATCACATGAATATTGATCATGAATAGGTTCCCCCAAACTATCCTCCCATGTTGATCGCACAAAAAGGTTTTTCTGCCCCGAACCCACACCATGGGCAAAAGTTTAATGCAAAAGTTGACATATTGAATCATTAAAATGCAACTCAGACTTTGGGCTTCTGTCCACAATTTCCAGAAAACATAAAAATCAGGCCTAAAATTGCATAGTGTATATCCAGCATCACACTTGACACAGTTGATAGCCCATTTTAATAAACAAACAAACAAAAGACACAAATCCCCTTTAAGAAATATGTTTTATAATTTACAAATAAACCTTTAACACTAAGACACTAGACACTAAGACTAGATTAAACTATGGATTTTTGAGAAATCGATTATTCCTGACAAGTGCTGCCCATTTAATTTTTATTTATTTATTTATTTCAGATGATGAATCAAAACAGCAAATTTTAAGCTTGTCAATTTATAAAAGATGGGCAAATCAAAAAAAGTCCTTCTCAGTGATTCTCGACAGGTTTGGCTGATGGTGTCAGACTGTTATGCTAGACAGGCTTCGATCAGCTAGCAAAGCATTTTTGCACTTCGTGTGAATGTGACAATTTAGTTGGATTCACTAGCGCATGTAGTGCTTGTCTGAAATTGATCATTGATTTTTGTCTGTCAGAAGAGGCTAGGATGAGTTGATTTAATGATTTTTTTTTTATGTTTTGAGTTTTATTTTGCTTTGAGACGGGAAAGCATCTACTACAGTATTAAGCAGACAGCTTCAAACTTTCTAGCTTCAGATAACGTTGTGTGCAAACCATCTAGCTAGTACTTTTTCAGGAGTTTGCATGCTGCAACAAAAAGTAGGCTATTTGATACTGGATATTTGGTTTGTTGAGCACAATACTAATACTCAGTAGCTCAGATGAAATGCAAGTGTAGTAAAACTAGAAAAGGAAAGTTTACCAACAAAAATTTTGGAAGTTTTGGAAGTTTATCCCAGTAAGCTCCCCTGTTGTTTGAATACTTGTGCAGTTTGAAAGCAGCTGTATGGTTTGCTATGTTTGCTAGACAGCTGTTTGCTATATAGCTACTTGCTATTGTGTTTCATATGTTCACACTCTTTGTAGGGTGGTTGGTAAGCAGTTTATAAGGTGGTTGCCATCAAGCAATGCTAAGCATTTAAAGCTAATGTGTTTTGAGTGGTTGCGAGGCACTTGCTATGCAGTTGCTTAGTTGTTTTGAGTGACTTCTAGGCAATTTCTAAGGCATTGTGTGGTCATAAGTGGTTGCTGAAGTGCAGATGTCCAGATATATATGTTTAAACATTATTTTTAAAGCTACAAAGAACTACAGGCTATATATGTATAGGATATATATCATCTTCTAGAACTGCCTTTGGTCACCCAAGGGTACAACTGAGTGTCAGGACACTTTTCCAATATATTTTCTTTATCACAGCATAAAAAGAAGTTGCATTTGCCCCAGTTTGATCTAAACATAATGTTTGTACCCTGCTTCTATGGAATAAGGTATCTCTATAAAAATCCCTGATGTCTCAAACTCTCTATTTCTCTCTCCATCTGTCTGTTTGAGACCTTGGGTTGTGTTTAAATGCATTTAAGATGGATTAGGGGTTCCTGTTTTTCAGCTTTTCATTAACTTTATAACATATGCTAATGACAATACTGTCTGTAAGACAACTTTGAAAACTTTCTAAACAGCAGATTGTTCTATTAGCATACATGTCTATTTTGGATAGATTGCATGGCATTTGTGTTCTTATGTTCTTATTTAGCCTTGCTTATATTGTATCTGGTTACTTTTTAATGTAATTTGTCGTGATATTGCATCACCAGCCTCTCTACTCCCTAACATTAAAGCTTTTATTTTGTGAGTGATAAATGGAGAGGAAATGTGCTACACTGTAGATTAGTTCTGCCCCCACTAGTGTCATTTATGACAATATGTTAAAGGTCTTGTTTTGAAATGGAATTTCTCAAACTGTGCATTGCTCTTAGGCTTCTAATTATGATGATAGTATGGGGGACAGATTTGTCAATAATGATTGTGACTTGGTAACTTGAATGCAATGCAAAGCAACTATAACAACATATTTGGGCACATTTGTGAATTTTATTCACAGTTTAAGTGTTCTCAACAATTAACTGTTAGTCCTTGGGTTTGGAATAATATCTTAAGGATATTATGCTTATCTAACCCCAATTAGTTATTAAGTCAATGAATAACTTTTTACAACAAAAACTGTATCAATCTAGTGGAGCTGGGTCTAACAATAATGGCAGAGAAGAAATGTAATTATTTTAATGTAATATCCAATTAATTATCCAATATCTTTATTATTGAAGATGATGTTTATTATTTCCTTTACCTTCCGACCCCACTCCCTACGGAATGTTTTGATTTGTTTGATAATATGTCATATGAATAATACTAAATACTTACAGTATAATATTATTTATTTATTTATACATAATATTCTGATCCTTTGTTTTGTGCAAGCTTGCATGCTTCAAAACTAAATTTGGAGATGAGACACTAGATTTTCCTCTCCGAGACAATAATTGCATTATTACTCTGAGCGTTTTATTACTTTCATTAAGCTCATTTCCCTTGTGATGTATAAAGGAATGCTTTGTATTTTAAATGATTAGTGCATTTCATACACTTATCAGAAATAATGTTCAGATCAGCAGCCCAGAGAGGTAAAAGAGCAAAGAAAAAATATATATGAATACCAGACAGTTTAAAGAATTAATTCAAATTGAAATTGAAACATAGGGTTATGTTCATGCTACTGCGAGTCACAGTCTTAACAGGGAATGTTTGAGCTATACGGAGTTGAAGAGCAATGCATAATGAGTTCTCCTGTGAGCTATGTCACGTCATCTGGGGCAAGTTATCCATCAGCACGGAGATAAAATGCAGAGTTGTTTGGGCCTGTGGATATGAGACATTTGGTTCTCCATTGTTTTAGCCTGGTGCCTGCCATAATTTCGCAGCACAGTTGAACAATACAGAGGATTAGGGAATGTGGGTCGTCTCCATCAGTTAGGCAGCACTGCAGAGCCCTCCGAGAGTGAGAGAGAGAGACAGCTCCAGAGAGAGAGAGTGGGAAAGCGGTATAGACATTGAAATCTGCAGTTAGATATCCAAAACAAAGCCCCCACTAAAACAGGATACAAAGGTTGTGTTATATAACACCGATCAGTGTGCACATTGTTTCTGAGCTCAGGGAGTGGGCTGCCATAAAAATACATCACACACGCATTATGCATTTTGGGAAGAAGCAGACAGAATTGTTCAGGAATAACTTGGCAGTGAACCAGTTCAGGTTGTTCAGGTTCACTGTGGAAATTCAGTCACCGACTAGCCATTGTTCTAAAATGCTAAAGACAAATTCTGGGTTCAAAGTCAGCAGTATTTCGATATGCAGGCCTTCCCTGTATTAATATATATATATATATATATATATATACATGGACAGAAACACAGCATATTAATATATATATATATATATATATATACATGGACAGAAACACAGCATATTAAATTGGTTTATTCTTATTTATAATACAGGTTATACACATAACTTATGTGACCCTGGACCACAAAACCAGTCATAAGCAGCATGGGTATATTTTTAGCGATAGGCAAAAATACATTGTATGGGTCATAATTATTGATTTTTCTTTTATGCCAAAAATCATTAGGATATTAAGTAAAGATCATGTTCCATGAAGATGTTTTTTTTTAATTTCCTTCCATAAATATATGAAAACTTAATTTTTGATAAGTAATATGCATTGCCAAAGACTTCATTTGGGCAGCTTTAAAGGCAATTTTCTCAGTATTTTGATTTTTTTTTTGCAACTTTAGATTCCAGATATTCAAATAGTTGTATCTCTGCCAAATATTGTCCTATACTAATAAATCCATACATAAATAGAAACCTTGTTTATTCAGCTTTTAGATAACGTGCAAATCTCAATTTCGAACAACTGACCCTTATGACCGGTTTTGTGGTCCATGGTCACATATATGTAGGAGAGACCATTGAGTTTTGTAACAGGAAGAATTGTAAAATCTCTCTATCTTCACACCTGTAAAAAGGAATTGTGCTGAATGTGTTGAATATGCACTTATATTAAAAGTATATAAAAAACAACAACAACTGTATTTACATATTATATATTACTAATAAAATAAAATCATACTTAGTTATACTAAGAGTTCACTTAGTGTACACTTAGAGTACACTTTCATGACTTGCTTAACACATTTATGTACAAATATTCAAAAAGTGCACTTTCCAATAATGCCAGGTTACATTTTTCTATAAAAATACATTTTAAATCATTATGATTTCATATTAAATCATGCTTTAAAGACTGTCCTGCCACTGTCCAGGAGAGTTTAACTTCAACCCTTATAAACTCAACTGCCTTATAGTAATCTATAGATTAGCTGGTTCAGGTGTATTTGATTAGGGCTGGAGCTAAACTCTGCTAAACTCTAGCCTGGGGGTGTCAAACTCAATTCCTGGAGGGCCAGAGCACTGCACAGTTTAGATTCAACCCTAATTAAACACACCTGATCCAACTAATCATGTCCTTAAGGCTTATTTGAAAACTACATGGTATGAGTGCTGGAGCAGGGTTAGAACAAAACTCTGCAGGGCTCCGGCCCTCCAGGGACTGAGTTTGACATCCCTGCAGTCTAGCCCATCATTAAAATAGTCTACTACAATGTGTGATTTCACCCTTTTACATTCCTCTTACATGCAGACACAATGCAGAAAGGGGAAAGAGAGAATATTTGAGAAATAAAATTAAATATTACAGTTTTTCTCAATCGATTTGACACTTTTCTCCAATGCAATTGTTCTCAAAACAATTAACACAGCCATCCAAATGCAAAGTTATCTTAACCAAACAGTTAAATTTTACTGCAAAATGAAGCACTGCAATTTGTTCCTTTTCAAGGGACCTTCAAACTGCGTCCTCTAGGGGTCGCTATGGGGAACACCTCGTCGTGACCCGTGTCTGAAGCATACATTGAAAAAACACCAACGAGTTGGCTGGCGACAGCCCCTGATGTCACTACCGGCGTGACTATGGATAAATAGGCACCAGGAGAACACGTCATTCTCTTCTTCGCCTTCACTGACTGTTTGGTTTGAAATGTGCATCTGAACGAACAACGGTAAGAGCGATCTTTCTCTGTTTATCATGGTGGCCACTAGCAAGGCATTTAGATAGTGTGTGTATCCGTGTCATCGTTATTTGACACCCGATGACATACACAGTCTTTGCATCATTTGTTTGGGCGAAAAGCATGCACGCGATGTCCTTGAGGGGGCAATCTGCGTGCATTGTGAGCGTTTTTCTATGAAAAAGCTCTGCTCTTGTTTATCTCTCTTTTTGAGGAAAGAGGGGCAGCCATCTGCTTCCCATGGTTCAGGACCCGTCGCTGCTGAGCAACGGAGGAGAGTGAGCTCATGGGGATCACAGGTGGATCTCGCTGAGGAGTTTGAAGAGGGACTTTCCCTTTTGCGCTCATCGGCGGCAGATGAGAGTGAACTTCAGGAGGAGGATGTTTTATCTTTAACACTTTCTGATACTGAAGTTAGTGCTTTGCTAGGTTCTATGCAGGAAGAGCAGGAGATGTCTGAGGGTGGCGAAGAAGCTGAAGCTGAGCCTTCTCAATCCTCCTGCCCTGCGTATGAAGAGCAGTTGGAGGTTATGGATCACGCCACGGCAAATTTGGACTTGCCATGGAAGCGTGCCAGCAAGGTGACGCCGCGAGGTCGGCTCGACGAGCGTTATCTGTCTGATCATAGCCCTCCAGCTCAGGTGAGCCTTCCATTTTTGCCTGATCTCCATGCAGAGGTCGAAAAGGAATGGAAGAGGCCATTTTCTTCTCGCATCCATCGGTTTCAACATAGTTCAGATGGTAGTCGAGAAGTTCAGGGAGGCGAAGGCGCGCTCAGCTGCCTTCAAATCCTTCATTCCACGAAGGTCCAGGTCTGAGCCCGAACAACATAGGGGTCCTGGCCCGTCTCGATCTGAGGATCAAAGACGGGCGCAGAAGGCTAGTGTCGCGACTCGCGCTCCTCCCCCACCTGCGGGTAGGGGTAAGAGGAATCGTGGGTCATGAGGAGGTGGGCAAGACCTAAGGGATGTGATCCAGACGAGGCAGCGTTCTCGTCCGAATCAGAAGGATACTTACTGATGGTCTACTGAGAGCGCAGGAACCAGGGTGGGTGAGTATGAAACCCATTTTATATATACTTATACATAGTTTTACATACTTATACATAGTTTTACATACTTATACATGCTTTTATAATAAACATGTTGAAATATAACCTTCTGTCCCTGAGTCTGTTTGTTACAGTCACTGAGGGAGTTTAGAAAATGTATGAGTTTTTCAGTGTGGTATAGGCCCAAGACAACATTGTGTGCCACAACACCAGTGGTGGAAATTGTGGCACACATGGTGATGTTGCCTTCTCTTTGTCCTGGGACATTGACTGTGGCACGATGGCCAACCACATTCCTTGTTTCCTTTTTTTGTTAAGATTAAAGCCAACTTCATCAACATCTGGTGGTACTCTTAATGAGTTCCACTGCTATCAAACTCCAAAATCCTCTAGAGTTTAAAAAGGAAAAAGATAACATGTTGGCGAACATTGAGTTCTCCAACTTTGACATACCACTACTTGTATACATTACTGATTTCTTTCTGTGTGTAATAGTATATACATATAATCTCCAGGAAATACATATCTTTGTTTTATACGGTAAAAGTGCAGTAATTGTATGGCTTTCAAATACCATACAAAAATAGAGAGTTTGACTCCTACCGCTAAGGTTGTGGGTTCGAACCTTGGGCCAGCAATACCACAACTGAGGTGCACTTGAGCAAGGCACCGAACCCCCAGCTGCTCCCCGGGCGCCGCAGCATAAATGGCTGCCCACTGCTTCGGGTGTGTTTTTATGGTGTGTGTGTGTTCACTGCTGTGTGTGTGCACTTTGGATGGGTTAAATACAGAGCACGAATTCTGAGTATGGGTCACCATACTTGGCTGTATGTCACGTCACTTTTTTCACTTTTCAAACTGGGCACTTTGTATACTTGCTTTTTCTTCTTCTTAGAACATGATCAGTTCTGGCAGTTGATTGTCCTGTATTACTCTCTGCTGAATTTCTTTGAGGTGAATGGTGTTGTTTTAATGTGCTCCATGTGACCTTGTATTGTCATAAATATTTCAGGTGTGTGTCTTTAATTACCCTCATCAGTCCTCCTTTTTAAGTTGTGTTCAGTTTACTGTTTGTTGTCTGGTCTACTACATCCCTATGTGTTCATCCTGCCTGTCTGACCTGTATTTGCCCTATTGTGGACTATTAAAGACTTTTTGCATCTATCTTCACCTTCTTCATGCGTGTATCTCACCGTAGCATGACAGAAGATTGGACCCTAAAGTGGCGTGTGTTACCACATTTTGTGTTTTTGTTTTGCCAGTTATTCTTTTGTGTAATTATGGCTGACCCAAAACCCAGCCTATCACCACCCTGCTTCACAGAGCTACAGTATAAGCCCACTGCTGATGGAGAGCCAGAGCCTGCTGCGACCGATGAGCCATCGCCAAGGAAAGTGACAGAGCTGAGGATTGCCCCGGAGCCAGAGCCTCAATTGACGTCAGTCCAGGTGTGCGAGCCGACTGTTAGATATGCGACGGTGGAAGTGTCAGTAGGGAACAAAGACACAGAGGATTGCCCCGCCCACCGCACCACTACTAGGGGTGAGCTGAGGTTGCGACTAGAAGATATGCCTTGTCTTCTCCCGCCATCATCATCTGTCTGTCCCGTCACGACCAATGAGGTTGTGATTGAATCTTCTGTCTTTACTGAATCGACTACGGAGGTCATATTTGAACTGTCTGTCTGCCTTGAACTGTCTGTCAGTCTGGAAATATTTGTCTTCCTTAAACTATCTGCCTGTACTATAACGACCATGGTGGTCATTCCCCTGTCGCTGGTGCTCACGGTGCTGTAAGTGGCCTTATGGTGTGTGTGTGTGGGCAGCACACACCATGTCAAATCATCCTGAGCATTCTGAACTTCCGCCCCAGCCTCCCTCTCCCACCTGCTTTGTACCAGTCCCCACCATCACCTCCACTGTCTCCTGGCAGCCCCTCAGCTCACCCTCAGCCCACCATCTGTGCAGTGGATTGCCGCGGGTCTGCCAGTCTCCATCGGCGTCATGGCTGGAGGATCCCTAGTCTCCACCTCCAGCCTCTGAGTTCCGGGCTCCGCCTCTGCCCTTCAACACAGTGTCTCCACCATGGCTCCTAGCTCCCTCCTCTCCACAGTGGCTAATCAGTCGACTAGCTCTGCCATGCTCCCTCACCCTCCGGCTCCACCTTGGTGTCACTCCAGCTTCACTGTGGCCTTCCAGATCCCCACCTCCACCTCAATCGCCCGAGCCATCTGCTCCGCCTTGGCCCTTTGGATCCTCCCTGGTTCATCGGCTCTCCACCTCGGGCTCCACCACTACCTATTCCGCTGCCGTTGGTCTGCTGCCTGGAGTCAGCAGCCCTTCCTCCACCATGGCTCCTCCCTCCATTGGCTCCACCTTGCGGCCTGGGTCCCTCCTGCTCCCGTCTGTCTCCTCCCTGGCTCCTCCCATCTGATCCATCCTGGCTCCTCCTGTCTTCTCCCTGGACCCTTCCTCCATCATCACCACCACACTGGACTCTGTTAGTCATCCTCCTCCCAGTCACTTGGCCACCTCCTGAACCTCCTCCTGCCTGCCAGCCCATTGCCATCCCCTGTGACCATCCCATATCCACTCCTTTGCCCTTCTCCTTAGTCCCCCTCTGTCCCTCCCTTTGTTGTTCGTGGCGTGAGGTCTCGCCTTCCAGGAGGGGGGTGGACTATTTTAAGGACCTATTTTGTTGTGTTTCCTTCCCCATGTGCTCTGTTAGACCTAGTTTTGTCATGTCATGTCTGATTATTGTCATTGGTTTCAGGTGTGTGTCTTTAATTATCCTCATCAGTCCTCCTATTTAAGTTTGGTTCAGTTCACTGTTTGTCGTCCAGTCTACTACATCCATACATGTTCATCCTGCCTGTCCGACCTGTGTTTGCCCTGTTGTGTATTATTAAAGACTATTTGCATCTATCTTCGCCTTTTTTGTGCATATATATCACTGTAGCATGCCAGTTGTGTTTAGAAAAATGGTACAAACATTTTTGTGATTTGTATAAAACCAATAAATAAAATTGCAATTCTGTTTTCTTAGTATATTAAAGTTTTGGTTGGCTGTATGAACTATTGTGAAAACATTTGAGAAGCCAATGCACAGTGTTTTGAGAAAATTATGGATGTAATTTGTATGAAGTGAATGAAAACTTACAATCTGTTTAGGACAATTACAAAGTGTTCTGCTCACTGTGATAACTGTTTTGAGAACAGTGACCTGAGTTTGGAGAAATGTCAAATCGATTGAGAAAAACTGTAACACAAATTACAATTACAATTTTGCCCTTTTACGTAAAGTAAATGTTATATGCAATGCAATTTGGTTCAAGTTCAAGGATGACACAGAAAGCTAATCATAACCTTGATTAAAGTGAAAGCATGAAAATAATGAAACATACATGGAAAATAGTGTTATAAATGTCATTTTGAAAAGTCTAAAATCTAAATCTACATACTGCAGTATAACAATGAGCTTTAGAGCAAAACTAAAATTAGAGTAACCAGAGTTAAATAGAAACCTAGCTCTTCCATGCAGATATAATGCCAAAAAAGGAAATGGAATTCTATTATGAAACATGTATCATCCAAGTGGAGGCTGCACACTGGTAGCAAAATTTTTCCTTTCTCTTTGGAGTGTTACAAGCTCTTGGTGCATAAAGAATATCTGTAAAGTGGCAAAGACTAAAGTCTCAAACTCAAAAAGACATTTTTTATAAAATAGGGTGACCAAACGTGCCATTTTCACAGGACACGTCCTGGCCAGGATTTCTATATTGCCTAAAATATTCAGGTTTTGGCTTTGGTTTCCTGTTTTCATGCTTAATGAAGGTAATGATTGTTTGATCAATAACATGCAGGAACTGTATGTAATCGACCAATCGTGGTGTGTGAGAAGTGTGGGATCTACAGTCAAAGCTATGCAAATACATGTACATATTAGTGTTCGACTTTAATCAGCACTAAGCATACCGATCGGTGTATGACATCAAAGTATGGTGAGAGCGATTCAAAAGCACAAGAAGCCTTCTGCTCTCTAGAGCTCTCACGGTACTTTGTCATACAACAATTGGTCTGTGCAGTGCAAACAAAACCAAAACGTGGATATTTTAGGCAATATAGAAATCCTGGCCAGGACGTGTCCTGGGAAAATGGCACGTTTGGTCACCCTATTATAAAAGTTATAATGCCAGCTGTTCTGACTCACAGTCTGTAAGTATGTTTACATATTCAAAGGATTTGCCACTGATAATTCAAATGCGAGTTCTGAACAGTCTATACCAGCAGTTCTCAATTCCAGTCCTCGTGCCTCCCTGCTCTGCACATTTTGTATGTTTATCTTATCGCTTCAGCTGTTTGTTCTATTCGAACGTAAGTGCCCTGCGAAGTGGACATCACAGGATATTCCACCATGATTCCAGTTCGAAGCGAACGTATATGTTCCATTCAAAGTAAGAGATGAATTTAAATTGAATTTATTTATAGAGGTATATGATGTCACACTTGTCCATGTGTGAAGACGTTGTGTAGCGCAAATCTGTGAATGAATGTTCCGAAGTGAGGTGAACTTCAACAGATTTCCCCTGCTCAGGGAGTAGAGAGCAATGAACACTGTGTAGGGACCATATCAAAGGGAACACAGTTCATGCACGGAGCTCACTTCTGACTTGCTGATTATCTGAATCTGGTGTGTTAACAATGAGAGAAAAGCAAATTCGCAGAGCTGGGGGGCGCGAGGACTGGAATTTCAGAACCACTGGTGTAGAGTAGAGCTTGTTGTTTGTTGTTTCTCTCATCACAAATGCAGACATGATTTTGTTTACGCAGCGCGATGCAACGTGTAAAAACACAGTATAAGTCATTATAACCAATAATTATGTCCCCACTGGATGCAAAAAATGGCTTGTTTGTAATGGGTTTTATTGTTTTTGTTTTGTGGCGCCGGTGTTCTGACCGGGACACACATCACATTTCCATCACACACTGTATTTGGCCAATCACAAAGCACTGGATAGCTGGCCAAACAGAGCACACCATCCAGTTTCAGACCGATGAGCTTCGTAAAAAAATGATGCATTTCAGAAAGACGGGGCATAGAGGAGAAACAATAATGTACAGAATGTGGAAAATAATGTGATTTTTGAAACTTAAACCGCATAAACACATTTAATTTTACCAAATACACAAAATAATGTTCTTTTTAGCAACATCATATGACCCCTTTAACCATTCAAAGACAATAGAAAGATTACATATAAAGGTGCACTGAAGTTCTACTTAAGTGTGTCAAAAAGCACTCAACTAACTAACTAACGAAAGCATTTAATATACATTTAAACTATAATGTAGTCTGTTTGTATGACTGTCTGATTTATTGCTAATAAAACCCAGCATACAGCATATTTTTCCTGAACACGTAATAATTATACAATCTTTCAATTTCCTCCAGAAATATTTTGAAGCACCTTGATGCATGCCTGCTGTCTTGGTACTTCAGTTTTCATCTGAGAGGCTTATCTCTCACTCTTCTGTCCATTGAATTGAAGCAGAGGCAACATCACAATTCATGTTATGTCGGGTACACTGTGTGTTGAAGCTGTTGCAGTAGCTGTAGGATTTCTGACTGAAAACTTGCAGACTCACTGTGAAGTCTGTGTTGTGAATATGTGCTGTTCACCTCAGCCAGGCCTCTATTGGAACAAATTCCAAAAGATAAACAGACAATGGCTTTATCAGAGAGTAGACAGACCTTCTGTGAATTCTAGTGTGCCACATGTTTTCAACTTCCAGCACAGATTCCAGAGCAGAAGTTGACCATTTGCAAATAATTCTGCATTGATGAAACAGAAAACATGGCTAAATAAAACTTGACTAATGATATTTAAGGCCTGGCAAGACCAGACACCATTGTCTTTTCAGTCAGTACAATATGGACATACATGCAGCATATAAAATGTAAACAGTATCCACATTTTACCTAACAAGCTTATTGCTTTTTAAGTTAGGAGAGGCACTTCTGGTTTGGGGATGTTCATCTCAAAAAGACTGAACTACAGTGATATTTAACATCTGCAATATTCAGGTAATACTGTATTGAAAGTAATTTTTAATGTTTGGTGGTTGAAGGGTAGGTAGAATAATGGCATCTAATTGTACCCAGTTTTTAAAAAATTGCTTATTGCATTTGTAGAACAATCCTTTTGCTAAATGTTTGCAGTTTAACAGAATTTACTCCCATAAATTACACAAAGCATCATGGGCCATAGAAAAAAGGTAGAATATGTATTTACAACTATAGACATTATGTAGCCACACCCCCTTTCAGCACTGCACTCATTGTCTGTCTTTCTGTGTTTATGGTAATCAAGCTTTAGATTACTGAAATGCAGTAAAAAAAAAAAAAGTGGCAAATGTACTAGTGCCCAGATAAATCACAACATTACAAACTTTAATTCCAAGCAAAAATATATTCCAAATATAATTAAAAAAATAAATAAATAAAAAACAGTTGTGCAAGACAGTGTACTCTTTTACAGTATAGCAAAAACAGGTTTATTTTCTAATATATAAGAGGTTTTTGAGTATATGGACTAGGGAGTTTTGCTCAAATTAGTTATTTGCCGTTTCTGTGGTAAGAACAACTTCTCTGATTGGCGAATCTCTAATAGGATTAGTGTAGTTGCTTACTGGGGATTTGGCTGTTAAAATGAAGTTAAGTCATCACACTGATTTGTCCTCTACTGAAGTGTATATACAAATTTACTCTCAAAGCACCATCTTTAGAGGTTATCGCCAAAAAGAAATTTCTCTATGGAGAAAATGAATGTGATTTTTACCTCCGGAACCCTACTGTTGTGCTCTGTTGGAGTTATCGGTTTAATTATTTACTGAAGATCACTACAAAGAGATTAAGAGAAGCATTTTTAAATAGTTTGAATATCTCCCTGAGGCACATATCAGAATGACTGTTTATTTCTCCTACTGAAGCATGTTTTCTATCTTTCTTTATCCTCTAAAGGTCTTCATATCATTGCAGTCCATTATCAAGATGCAAAAGCAAGGACAGTCACAGATTCACAGAGAACTCAGATGTGTTCTGTTTTCAGGTCAAGCAGCTCTGGTGGCCTAGCCTGAGGTGGCTTTCTGTCATTTCTAATCAATGCAAACTTCATTTCCTTTCAGAGCTTCAGAAATCTGTAGCACTGAGGACACGATATGTCTGCTGTCAATAATCTGACAACATTTGTGCCGAAGTAAAAAGCGTCTGTTGACAGTAGGCTTTTTACCGCTTTCAGTGTAACTACTTTCTTTTTTAGTGTGACATCTGTAATACGTGCTGACACTCTCAGCATGCTGATGCTATTTTCTATTTAGAGTAAGTGGACCATATTTAATTTTGGTTAACACATAGCTGTCACAGAAATGAAACTATAATGGATTCAGTATGACACTGGAAATCTTCCTTTGAGATTTTGGTCCATACTGATTTTTTCTCTTGCTCCATACACCATAGTTCCAGCTATTTTGGCACATTTGTGCTGTGAGGTGCTGTCTTGGTTTGAAACTTATGCATAGGCCGCTGGGGTAAACTGTCAGGTTTGTGGAATGAGCTTTAGAGCAAATGGTTTTGCTTCAGGATCAAGATTTTACATCTGACATTAAGTGGCGACCCTACACAGTGCCACAATTGTACAAAAATAAACAAAAACATGCTTAAACATGCTTCTGGACAGACAATGAAATGTGTTAATATTAAGAGAACCTGCACAGGCTCAACGAGATGCAAAATTGTTAGCCTAACATTTTATAAATGTCTTTTGAATTTTGATAGTTGACATCAGGTGATTTTTTTTTAGAGTATTTTCAAAATGCCATTTTGATCGGATGCCTAAGTTTTAAAGGCAGTAACAAAAAGCAGATGTTTTCTCCTCCTTTTGTAAGTTGATAAATGTGACCCTGGACCATAAAAACCAGTCATAAGTTGCGGAGGTATTTTTGTAGAAATACATTGTATGGGTCAAAATGACCAATTTTTCTTTTATGCCAACAATCATTTCATGTTCCATGAAGATATTTTCTAAATTTCCTACCGTAAATATATCAAAACTTAATTTTTGATTAGTAACATGCATTGCTAAGAACTTCATTTGGACTATTTTAAAGGCAATTTTCTAAATATTTAGATTTTTTTGCACCCTCAGATTCCAGATTTTCAAATAGTTGCATCTCGGCCAAATTTTGTCCTATTAAACATAGCAAACCATACATGATGATGTATAAATCTCACTTTCAAAAAATTTACTCTTATGACTGGTTTTGTGGCCCATGGTCACAAATCTATTCATTTTGCTACTGTGACTACAGTTATGTTTAGTTCCATTTTATTATTTGCATTTAGTACCCTTTTTGGTCATACTTTATTTTAATGTCCAATTCTCCATATTAATTAACTAATGACTATGAAGTTTGCCTCAATAAACTCCAAATTTGAATCTTATTAATAATTATTAAGGTAGTTGTTCAGTTTAGGTAGCATTAAAGGATCTAAAATATGGACTTGCAGAATAAGCGATTAACATTAATGCCTTATTCTGCATGTCCATATATTAGATGCACTTTATAAGTACTAATAAACAGTCAATATGTTAGTCAATAGTAATATGCATGGTTAATAGTGAGAAGTGGTCCTTAAAACTGGCATATACAGGAAATGCGAATTTAGGGACATGCAACATTCAAATGATAGAAAATTTATTTTATGGTGCATATTCTGTGTCAATAAAACATTTACCATGCAATTTCACATATTAGGCAGCATTGATAGATGGATCAAGCTTTTAACATTAAATTCTAACCATAGCATTTGCATTTCACAGCAGAATTGAAGGTTGTCTGGGTTTTGTTATCATACACCCACAATTTCCTCAACATCCTGACCTTATGACATCAGTATAAGGGATTACAAAGGTACAGTCAATACATGTCAAGGTATGATACATTATATTTTCAGTGGTGTCAAGGTGGACAATTGTAGCCTAAAGCTGCATTGACACCACCAGCGAATTTGTCACTATGTGCCGCTAGTTCCTGCTCCTAGTGCTGTTGCTCTACTATTACTGGTAGATTGCACATCTGGACATAATGCGATAATGGATGATATAAAATGAAGTGAAATAGTACTACTACTACTACCAGTACTACTACTAATAATAATGTAAGTTTGATACAATGTACTCATTGTACTCATGCTGTATTGCAAAACACTTTTGCTGTAATTAAGGTGCAACAGGGGTGAGGTTAAGGATAGGTTTAATTGTATAGTTAGGCTTAAGTATGGGTTAAATGGTAAGTTCATCCAAAAATGAAAATTAGCTTGTGTTTTACTCACCCTCGAGTCATCCTAGGTGTACAGTATATGGCTTTCTTCTTTCTTTCTGTAGCGAATCCATGCATTTTTGTAAGAAAAATATCCAAATTTCAAACATAATAAACACTTCTATCTTCTATCTATTCTGTTTCTGTCATACGCGGAGCCGTTCTGGTGGATATCGTAGTACGTCAGTGTTGCAAGATTAGTGATTAATGTGGAGAGAGAACAAAACAAAACGGCGGTCACAAATTAGAAGTACAAACCAAGGATTTGCAAAGAAAAATGTCAGATGATTTCGATATAAACCAAGAGGAGACTGGTTTTCCTTTGCTAAAGTAAGGAAACTTTGCTTCCTTTGCTCCTATAAATAAACTCCCGATACTAGCATATCTCAGAAGCGTGCATGCTGACAGATAACTGAAGTGAGAGAATGTGTTTATTTTATATAGTTTATATATAGTGTTTACGTTTAAAATATGGATATTTTTCTTACAAAAATGCATGCATTCACTACAGAAGGCACCCGCTGACTGCAATGATAGAGCTTGGAATAGCCAGGACAGTTTTTAATATAACTCAGACTGGATTCGTCTGAAAGAAGAAAGTCATATACACCTAGAATTCATTGAGGGTGAGTAAAACACAAGCTAATTTTCATTTGTGGGTGAACTAACCCTTTAAGGGATAATTAGGGTCAACAGTGTAATTACAGGGTGAGCGTGATTTCACCAAGTACAACATGTTCCTGGATCAACGTCATTGTTGATTCTGGAACAACATTCCAATCAACCAATCAGAATTGAGGGATAACTTTTCAGGAAATATCTGTTTTAGGCTTATGATCAGGGTTAGGTGCTTCTACACCCTTGTTAATCAGCTATCATTTCACACTGATTTTAGGAATAAATTATGGGTAGTGTGGCGGGGTGAAGAAGGACACGACGAGTAGGTACAGGTGAGTTCCCCGAAGGGTGGATTTTATTGATAAATAAGGTGGTGAGAAGAGGTGGTCCGGTGCGGGGTGCTCAGCTTCCTCTGTGCTCTGGTGTGCGGTGGCAGGGTGTGTCCGTTGTGCTCTCCCGTGTATGGTGGGGCTGGCGGTCACACACTGCTCTCTGCAAGCAAGACAGATCAGTAGGATTAGCTGGCTCTGCTGGAGACATCGCTCCCCTCTGTGTTCGTTTGCTGGGCTTAAGTATGCAGTTCTTGATAATCCGCAGGTGTGGCCGCTCAGCCCGTGACGAGCAGGAGCAGGTGTGACTGCTCGTTTTTCCAGGGCGACGCTGATGAGAGCTCGGGACACGTGTCACACTACACCCCCCCTAAGCGTCGTCCTAGTCCTGTGGAGAAGCCGGGGAGACTGGGGGGAGGGCGGGGAGTGGACCCTGACAGACCTGCGAAAGCTGCCCAAACCCCAGAGAGAGTCCGTCGGCGTTGGCGTTGGCCGTCCCCGCTCGATGTTGCATGGTGAAGTTGAAGTCCTGGAGCGCCAGGAACCACCGCGTCACTCTCGCGTTCGTCTCTTTGGCCCGGGCCATCCACTGCAAGGGGGCGTGATCTGTAATGAGAGTGAAGGGGCGGCCGAGGAGGTAATACCTGAGCTCCAGGACTGCCCACTTGACGGCCAGCGCCTCCCTCTCCACCGTAGCGTACCGTCGTTCCGTGGGGGTCAGCTTTCGGCTTATGTAGATCACCGGGTGTTCCTCGCCGTCGTGGACCTGGGAGAGGACGGCTCCCAACCCGGTGTCGGATGCGTCCGTCTGCACCAGGAAGGGACAGTTGAAGTCGGGCGCTCGGAGTACCGGCTCCGTCGTAAGGGCTGCCTTTACCCGGTTGAACGCCTCCTCCGTCTCGGGAGTCCACTGGACCTTCTCCGGTTGCCCCTTCCTGGTCAGATCTGTCAGGGGAGAGGCTAAGGAGGAGAAGTTAGGGATAAAGCAGCGATAATACCCTGCCAACCCCAGAAAGGCCCGCACCTGCGTCTTGGAGGTGGGCCGGGGCGCGGAGAGGATCGCTGCCACCTTCTTCTCCTGAGGTCGGATCAGGCCCCGACCCACCTGGTATCCCAGATACTTGGCTTCCGAGAGGGCCAGGTGACATTTTCGGGGGTTGGCAGTCAGTCCAGCCCGGCGTAGTTCCAATAGCACCCCACCGCAGCCGCTCTAGGTGGTCCTCCCAAGTCTCCGAGTGTATTACCACGTCGTCGATGTAGGCCGCCGCGTAGGCCTGATGCGGCCTGGAGGATGACGTCCATCAGCCTCTGGAAGGTGGCCGGTGCTCCGTGGAGGCCGAAGGGAAGGACCCGGTAGTGCCAGTGTCCATTTGGAGTCGAGAAGGCCGTCTTCGGCTTGGCCTGTTCCGAGAGGGGGAGTTGCCAGTATCCCTTCGTGAGGTCGAGGGTTGATATAAACCGGGCCCTTCCCAGATGATCCAGCAGCTCATCGACGTGGGGCATTGGCTAGCAGTCAAACTCGGAGACTTCGTTGAGGCGGCGGAAGTCATTACAGAAGCGGAGGGTGCCGTCGGGCTTAGGAACCATGACGATGGGGCTGGACCATGGGCTGTGAGATGGTTCAATTACCCCTAACCTCAACATCTCCTGTACTTCCTCTTCGATGGCGTGTCTCCGAGCCTCCGGGACACGGTAGGGCTGCTGCCGGACGATGGTTCCGGGTGGCGTGCGGACGTCGTGTTCCAAGACGTGGGTCCGCCCAGGCTGGGGGGGGAGAACACATCCGGAAACTGACTGACCAGGTGCTGCAGCTGGGTCTTCTGGGCGGCGGAGAGTTGAGGGTCCATGTCCACAACCACGGGAGCCCCTTTGGTGTAGGCCGAGAGCTGAGGCCCAGTTCCGACCCAGCGCTTCAGGAGGTTGATGTGATACAGCTGGTCCCTTCTCCGTCTTCCGGGTTGCCTCACTCGGTATGTGACGGGGCCGACCTTTTCGGTGACGGTGTACGGCCCCTGCCAGGTGGCCAGGAATTTGCAGGCGGCCGTCGGGACCAGAACCAGGACATGGTCTCCTCGCTGGAACTCCCGTGGTTGGGCCACCCGATTATAGTGTCGCTGCTGGGTCTGTTGCGCCTTGACGAGGTGCTCCCGGACGATGGGCATCACTCGGTCGATCCGCTCCCGCATCTCCCGCACGTGCTCCACGGTGGTACGGTGTACGGCCGGTTGTTGCTCCCAGGCCTCTTGGGCCACGTCGAGCAGACCACGGGGCTGGCGGCCGAAGAGCAACTCAAATGGGGTGAAGCCAGTGGAGGCCTGAGGGACTTCCCGAACCCCGAAGAGGACGTATGGCAGCATCTTGTCCCAGTCTCTCTTATCTTCGGCCGTCACCCGGCGCAGCATCTGTTTTAGGGTCTGGTTAAACCGCTCGACTAGCCCGTCGGTCTGGGGGTGGTACACCGTAGTGCGGAGCTGCTGGACCTTTAGGAGTTTGCAGAGGTCCCCCATCATCCGGGACATGAACGGGGTGCCCTGGTCAGTCAGTATCTGGGATGGGATGCCGACCCGACTACACAGCAGGAAGAGCTCCTGGGCGATGGCTTTGGTAGTGGCCTTGCGGGGTGGAATGGCCTCAGGGTAGCGGGTGGCATAATCCACGATGACCAGGATGTGTTCGTGCCCCCGGGCGGACTTCGGCAGCGGCCCCACTAAGTCCATCCCGATCCGCTCGAAGGGCACCTCAATGACGGGCAGCGGTATCAGCGGGCTGGGGGGAGGGGTCCGTGGTGCGGTCCATGGCAGGTGGGGCAGGCATGGCAGAACCGCTGGACTCCGGCCTCCAGTCCCGGCCAGTGAAACCGGTCACATAGGCGCTGGACGGTGTTCTGTACTCCTAGGTGTCCTGCCATGGGATGTGCGTGGGCTATCTCCATCACCGTTTCGGTCTTGCTGCGCGGGACCACCAGCAGCGTCTTTTCCTCCCCCCTCCGCTGTGCGACACAGTACAGCAGGCCATTTTTAAAGTGAGGGGTGGGGTGAGGTGCCGGTTGGATTTCTTTTCCATCTACCACCCTCACTTGACCCCAGCAGTGCTTTAACCGGTCGTCCGCGTGCTGCTCTTTGGAGAACCCTCCAGCCCCCGTCACCTGTTGGTACAGGTCATAATAAAGGTTAGGAGTTGGAGGGGGTGACTCACCATCTCTGGGGCTGTCCGAGGCCAGCAGCATGGGACGCCGTCGGTTCCTCTTGCTGGGCTTCCGGGCCGGCAGGCTGAGTGACGGAGGCGAGCAGCTGGTCGAACCCTGGCCAGTCTCGCACGAGGAGGACCGGTACCGGCAGATCCTTGACCAGTCCGAGGAGGTTGTGCCTGGGGCCGGGTGGCGCAGCGATGGTAACTCGTCGAGCCGGCACGTCCCTGGTGTCGCCGTGCACACAGGTGATGGAGAGCTTCGTTTTGGCTTCAGGCCGCAGGGGCAACACCGCCGTCTTCACGAGGCTGACCGCGCTGCCGGAGTCTAGAAGAGCGAGGAAGGGGCGGCCGTTTATCGGCACAAATCCTCAGTAAAGTCCATGAGAACCAGAGGAGTCTTCTGCACAGACCCTGTGGCCAGCTTCAATTCATTCACCATGTGATGTATTCAATCTTCAACCGGAAACAAGTGGATGGATATTATGAGTAATACAAGTCCACAGTCTGACTAGTTTTTGTTTTTTTCTCAATTTCTTTCACCAATGGAGTTTGGGTTCCTTGTCGACTTTGGCTTGCTTAGTTGGGGACACTGATTTGATTGCACAGATATTGGAAGAGAACCGAACTGAACTGGATGATGACATCACTGTATCAACAATGAACTGACTTTAACTGAAATATTGACTGTTTACTACTGTCCTGTTTTTAGAGCTGCTTTATAGCAGAATTTAATTTTCTTTTCGTTATTTACATGTTTTTTCTGTTTAAGACTGCAAAGCTGTTTTGACACAAACTGTAATGTATAAAGCGCTATATAAATTTTGCCTGGTAACACTTATAACACAGTATAAAGACCAATTCTCACTTTTAACTAGTTGCTTATTAGCAAGCCTATTATTAACATATTGACTGTTTATTAGTACATTTAAAGCACATATTCTGGATGGCCATATTCTACATTTCTAAATAATACCTAAACTTAACAACTACCCTACTAGCTATTAATAAGCAGCAAATTAGGTAAACGTCTAAATTAAGTTTAGGTATGGGGTGGATAAGGGGATGAAAATATGGTCATGCAAAATAATGCATTAATATGTGCTTTATAAATACTAATAAACAGCCAATATACTAGTTATACGCATACTAACAAGCAACTAGTTAATAGTGAGAATTGGTCCCTAAACTGAAGTGTTACCAAAATGAATTACCTACATATAATTATATGCAGGTATTTCTTTTAACATAAGTACAAAGTACTATGTAAAAACAAGCATGTGCACAATAAATGCATTATATGAAATGTCAGTAAACTGCAAACGGTAAACTGCAAAGACACTTAATATAAAGTGGGTCTTAATCATTTCTAATAATGAACATTATGCAAAGGAAATAGTTTTAATATATAATAAAAACTGACAAAATGTAAAATGTACATTGCAATGCAAGTCGGAAATGATAAAAGCACCCGCCAAATGCATAAATGTAATGTCACTAACTACTATGTGATTAATTTAATCACATTCCTCTCTGTGACTTTGGTGAATACAAATGATCTGTATGTTGCACCAACAATCATAACAAGTTGCTCAGACCACTCATCCTCCATTATGTCAACAACTGTGAGCCCTCTTGTACACTTCTAGCAGCTTTTAATATTGAGTTGCAACCACACAATTTATGGTTCATCTATGCGAGTTAACACCCTGTGAACTGAATATGTACTTCTTTATTTGCTGTCTTATTTTGGTTAGACACCATTATTTGGCCCATCATTTTATATAATCCCTCATGCATTGTGATGAGAGGGTGAAAACAAAAACAACATAGGTTTAGAAAACGCATTAACCTCAGGAATGCTGGGCTTTGGAACAGAAGACACCTAAAGATGGTTTTGACACTGAGCCCCGCAGTGAGGTTGAGCTGTGATGCGCAGTACACCTTCTTTCAGACGGGTAGTGTGTACTTTGTTATTCCGCCTCTGGGAGAAACACATTTTAGTGTCACTCTTTTTCAATGTTCACCACAAGCTGAAGTTATGGAAATGTATTTCTAATTTCCAGCTTAAGTGATGTTAATATTTGCCCATGTCGGCAGGTTAATAACTGCATCAGCCACTTTTGCAGCAGACAGGCCTCTTCACTGATACACTCGGCACACTCATTACCCCCAGTTTCACGCTTGAACGCTCTGTTTTTAAATCGAAGACAATGTTCAGTTCTTTGGACAGTGCAGTGGCATTCCAAGAATCTGTCCTTCAGGCCTTCATATAATACAGAATATTGAAACAAGCTTCGGGTCCCTGAGGGGCATTTTTATTTAAACCACCTGCTTTATTGACCTTAAAATGCCTGACGACACACTTTATAGTGGATGGACTCATTTCTCATAACCCATTATATATCAAATCATATTCTTCATTCATGGCCAACCAATAGAAGCTGAACACACTAGAAAGCTACAGAACATTATGCATGTGTTAGACAAGCAAATGAAATGTAGTTAGCTAAACTACTACAAACAATAGCTTAACTAAGCTAAAGCTAGCTCTACACTACAATCTACATGGAAAAGGAGCATGGTAAACATTGATTACAATTCAGAGTGTTTGTCTAATGTATTTTGGGGTTCCAGTTGTCATGTTAATGCAGTTCTGTCATGACAACTCTGAGGGATTGGCATGGTAAAGTACATGACAATGTTAATGTATTTGGTCTTGTCAGAATAGATCTGCTACACTGCTGCTTCTGCGGCAGAGCAAGTACCGAGACTTGCTACTGCCAATACATCCACAACATGCTGCTGTGAGCATGTAGGAAATACTGCTGCTGCACATATAACACATATGAATACCTCCCTCCAACAAAGTAGGAGACACGGAACACAATACAAGCCAATATATGCATGTCACTGAATATAAGGATAAACTGCTGCATCAGTGGACATACATGCATCCACACACATGAAGGAAAGACAAGACATCCCCCAACAAAGCAGATCTTTCACCAAGACATATGTTCTACTGCTGCTCCGTAGAGCAATGTGAACCACATGTATTACTATCTGTGTGTGCCTGCTTAACACTAGTGGCCTACTTAACACTAGTGGCATATGGCTATGTGAGCCTGGGATACCACACCGACCGGCTTAACACTAGTGCCCTATGACTATGTGAGCCTTGGCTACCATGCCGACTGGCTTAACAATAGTGGCCTACGACTATGTGAGCCTGGGCTACCACGCGACCGGCTTAACTTTAATTAGATGTGTACTATGTGTTATGTTAATTTACAAAATGGATATATGTTTCAATCCAATAGATAAGTTCTCAGCATCCACCTGAGCAAATATCATAATTTAGTCATTTGATATCTGCTGATATATTCTACACTTCATCACTTCATTCTACACTTCATCAGTCGTGTGCTTCTGACGATGCGTGGGATTGAAATCAACCACACACTCATCATGATGAAAACACTGACCATAGAAAAACAAATGTGAACACTGAGATTACGCCGATGTATATGGTGAACCCCAGCTGAAATGCATACACAAGAATGCTTATTTCATTTAACCTGTTTAATGTCCATTCCTATCGGCATGTCCTCAGAGTGATTACATGCTCTAAACTGCCTTTGCTCCAGCTGTATAACCACAGATGCTAAAAGCTTCTGCTAATATGCTTAATATTTCACTGATTCATACAATGCAAACTGCTAACATGACACTTAGTTTAAACTTGTTTATGGTTGCTTGTTTTTTATTCAGTTAGGCAGACCACTCAAATATACACAGTGATATGGATTAAAAGAGCATTCACTTAACTTAGATGTTGATTTCAGCTGTTCCGAAGTGCACAGCAGACGCTACAGCAAGCAAAAGCCAGGTATTTGAGTATTGAGCTGTGAGCTCATTGGCTACTGATACAGGAGAAAACCAATCAGCTGTGCCACGTGATGATGTCATTAGGTCAGATTGAGTTAGAGCTATTGGACTGCACCATCTAGAGTTTCATGCCAGAACTCTGTATTGCTAGTTAGCAGTAACCCTGTTGTCATCACCTGAATATATGTAAATTTGTGTGGGATGAAAGAACTTTTCATGACGATGAAGAACTCCAATGTCATATGAGCTTGAGCACGATAAAGATAATAATAAAAAACTAATGGATCTTTTGCTTCTTGTTGCCGTAGTAACTGAGGTACAAGCTGTAAAGGCATTGGAATGGTGGAGAGGAGCAGCAGCTCATTTGCATTTGTGGCCAGTAAGCCATGAAATATGTATTAATTAATTATGATCAATAACAGAATTTGGATCAAGTAACTGGTTTGGGGGATTCCTGGCAGAATCAGTCTGAGACATCCCACAAATAATCGTCCAGTGAATATTTAGTGAGATTGTCTTTAGTGTAGTCAAGTCAAGTCACCTTTATTTATATAGAGCTTTATACAAAACAGATTGTGTCAAAGCAACTGAACAACATTAATTAGGAAAACAGTGTGTCAATAATGCAAAATGACAGTTAAAGGCAGTTCATCACTGAACTCAGTGATGTCATCATTCAGGTCAGTTCAGTTTAAATAATATCTGTGCAATTATTTGCAATCAAGTCAACGATATTGCTGTAAATGAAGTGTCCCCAACTAAGCAAGCCATAGGCGACGGCGGCAAGGAACCAAAACTCCATCGCTGACAGAATGGAAAGAAAAAACCTTGGGAGAAACCAGGCTCAGTCGGGGGGCCAGTTCTCCTCTGGCTAGATTAAATCAGCAGTTCAATTCCAGGTTGCAGCAAAGTCACATTGTGCAGAAGAATCATCTGTTTCCTATAGTCTTGTCCCGGTGGTCTCCTGAGACAAGGTCTTTACAGGGTATCTTTACTCGGCTGTCTTTCAGGGCTGTAAAGGTCCCTTCTAGGTGCTGATCCACCATCTGGGCTGGATACGTACTGGATCCAGGTGACTGTAGTGACCATCTGATCTGGATACAGGCTAATATTTGCTGATCCACCATTTGGGTGTTATGAGAAGTGTTCCCAGTGTACCTAATTGATGCAGCCTAAAAATCCTTAAACGGATTTGGGTATTAGAAGAGTATTAGTGTTATTGTGTTTTGTGTAGGTTAGGTTGATGGGTTTTTTATTTAGTTTTGATTTGAAATGGTGTGTTTTGTTTGCGTACAGTGTTATTTTTATGTTATTTTATTCCAGAGTTTAGGTGCTAAATAGGAAAAGGATCTGCCGCCCGCAGTTGACTTTGATATTCTAGGTATTATCAAATTGCCAGAGTTTTGATAACGCAGCGGACATGGAGGACTATAATGTAACAAGATCTCGTTCAATTACTGAGGTGCTAAACCATTCAGGGCTTTATAAGTAATAAGCAAGATTTTAAAATCTATACAATGTTTAATAGGTAGCCAGTGCAGTGATGACAGATCCGGGCTAATATGGTCATACTTCCTGGTTCTAGTAAGAACTCTTGCTGCTGCATTTTGGACTAACTGGAGTTTATTTATTAAGCGTGCTGAACAACCACCCAATAAACCATTACAATAATCTAAACTTGAGGTCATAAACGCATGGATTAACATTTCTGCATTTGACATTTAGAGTATTGTTAGTTTTTTGGATATATTTTTGAGAAGGAAAAATGCAGTTTTACAAATGCTAGAAATGTTGCATCTAAGGAAAGACTGCTGTCAAATAGCACACCTAGGTTCCTAACTGATGACGAAGAATTGACAGAGCAGCCATCAAGTAATAGACAGTGTTCTAGGTTATTACATGCAGAGTTTTTAGGTCCTATAATTAACACCTCTGTTTTTTCAGAATTTAGTAGTAAGAAAATATTCGTCATCCAGTTTTTTATATCGATTGTGCATTCCATTCGTTTTTCAAATTGGTATGTTTTGCCGGGCCACGAAGAAATATAGAGCGTAGTGCCTTTAGTGTAGAATATTACTCTCTTGGCCATAGATAATAATATTCTAATACTCATTCAACACACGTTAAACAACACATAGCTGTGATCAGCATGATTAAGGTCCCCAGATATGAGCAAAACAACAAACAACCTTAAGTGTGTTACAAACAAGACTTAAGGCCACATAAGACAAGGAAAATCTAATGCAAACTTAGGGGTCCTTCAAAGACTTCTAGCTCAGCATCATTTTCACTGACTTTTAATTCTTCAAGAAGAAGAATCTCTGTCCGAAGAAGTGTCTCCTGATGCAATTTGTCAAGGCTCCATTTTATTTTTGAATATCACTTTATTTTGATGGTCCCTTTTAAACATTCTTTTGCCAAAAAATAACATTGCAACTAACTAACTACATGTAATTAAATTATTAGTAGACTCTTTATTGTAATGGTCTTCAAAAAGACATTCTACTGACTATATGTAACTTGCAAGTACGTCAACTTAATCTAACCCTACCCAGTCTACTAATGCTCTGCTGACACACTAGTGAGAGTTAGTAGACATATGTGTAGCATTACTTATAATCATCATAATGTGTTAAAGGGACTATCAGAATAAAGTGAAACCAATTTTTGCTTAAGTTTTGTTGATGAGAGAACCAGGTTTGATTAAGAAGATCCTTGATGAACAGAAAGACAAGGCTGCCGACTGGCACGAACTTAGGGGTCCTTCAAAGACTTCTATCTAAGCATCATCTTCACTAACTTCTAATTCCTCAAGAAAAACATATTAGATTTCCATATATAATAAGTACTATATATTGTCATATTAATTAACAACATACATTTCTGTATGGGTAAGAAGACTATTTCTGTTTTGTTCTAATACAGTGATGAGATGAGTGAGCCATTGAGGAATTATACTTTTGGAGAGAATGTGTAAAATACTTTTTTATCAGTGGGGTGTTTGCATATGAAATTTGAGTGGGGAAATATTCTTATTACAGAGTTAGCTAAACTGTATTGTAATCTAGTTCCATGTTTGCTTGTTGAGTAAGGGGTACTGGAATTTAATTATTAAATATAACAATTGTATAGCAAATATAACAATTGCATGTCTGATCTGTCTCAACTCAACTGTATGCCCCCAAATGTAGTTCCATTTAACCACTTGTTAGCGATACCCTTTTTCAAAAAACAATAGGGACATTACTCTTGTAATTTGTCTTAGAATAAAACATAAAATAAATTGCACTTATGTTAGCCATGGACTGTATTTAAGGCATTTAACCAAAGATGAAATTATTTGAAAGGTATTGCTCCCTTCTATAGCTTCAGTTAGCAGTTAGCTATATTTTAGTGTAGCTGTCTTAATTTTTAAAAGAGTAGCATGGATGTGGTTAAAGTAGATACTCCAGCACTGATACTGAAGGCAGTGTATGAAAAAATTTAAGGAAAATGTTTAAGAAAAAAAAGAGATTGACAGACCCAGTTGTCAGACTTCAAGTAACATTACAGGAAACCACTTTGTTTTCACAGAGCCTTACAGGCTCCGCTTGAGAATACAAATATCTCTGGGCATTGTGCATGTATTATCCTAAGCAAGATTGGCCTCTACAAGGACAAGGGCTGCAGGCAGAATGCTGGGAGGGTTTTGTAAACCGCAGAAAACCAACAGAATCCTCTGGGCCCCAGGGCCTCCACCTGTCTTCACAGCCATCATCATGAACTTTACACCTAGAGCCGCAAAGTTCAAAGCAAACACACCCCATCTGACACATACATACTCAAACAAACAAAGGGCACTTTATTAAAATAGATGACTGAGAAGATGAAGGATTACTGGCACTGAATGACCATTGATCCTGTTCAGCTTCTTTCAGTTGTTTGTCTGCACCAACTGACATCTTAACAATGTAAATTTCCAAGCAGATATTTCGAGAAAATGAACAAATGCCACAAACACTGTGCCTCGTAAAATGATAAATTAAAATTTGCAATAACATGCAAAAAAAAAAAAAAAAAAAAAAAAAAAAAAAAAAACTTCACTGCGGTTACTATCAAATTTCTGGTATGCCACACTTACGTTTTGATAATTGCTGTTTTTAGAATTATCTGAATGTACTTGCCATTTGCATCTAACTTTTAATCATGTGTGTAATTTGAAGAAGTAGCAAAATCTCTCTGAAGCATGATACCACCCTACCTCTAATGGTCAACTGTGCTGCATATCAAATACAGCTTTGCTCCTATGAGATATCATAAGACAGTGCTGAAATATTAATGAAGCACATGTGTAGTGGATTGACCATAAATAACAGGGCTCACCAGGGACTCTATACTGCATGACACTGGGGATCAACAGAGCAACAAATCAACTGTTCTGCACAGTGCAGCCCATTTATACTTCACCTTGCATTATTTGTTAATTGTTCGATTTTATTTTTTGGGATATTAAAGTATTAATGTATGCATTAACATACATTAAGGCACATGTATTAAATCTACATGTTTTGCTGTTAGATTTTATGACAGCAATTAATTTTAAAGTGTGTCCATGCATGGAATTTCTAAACCTAATATAAGGATTTGCTCAAATAAACGTTGAGAGTATGGCATTTAGTGCAGTCATTTTCACACAAAACATTATATTGTGTTAAATAAACGTTTACTCTAAGAAGTGTGAAATTAAATATTTTATAAGTGCTGATTTTTAACACTAAGGAGTTCATATTATAATTAACTCGATTTTATAGTTACAGTTACTCCCCGTAGGATAAGTATTTGAACTCCAGAAAGAGTTAAATTTTAACTCTTAAAAAAAGTGTCAGACAAAATGGCGGATTTGGCTTTATGCTTCCTGCACAGGGTAAATTCTATAGCCCTGTTTGGACGGGGCTAGTTTTCTAAACTACATTTGAGTTTCAATTCCTATCACCCAACATCTGCAATTTCATGCACTTATTTGGACTGGACTAACATCTCTATGTTGATGTGTTTTCTAGATGTGATAAGGTTGCTTGCATCACATATGTTGTATATGTCTAATGAAATATGTATTAATATAATTTTAATTTATTATAGAAACTTTATTTAAATAAACTTCACATGAGTTTATAGAAGTGGCTGCTTATAATAAATTTGTCTCTCTTTATTAATTTCATTACTTTATTATTATTATTATTATTATTTTATTTTTATTTTTTTGTTAGATATCCATAGTGAAAGGTGCAGCATGCAGAAGTTTGGTGCGCAAATGGTAGCTCAGGTAGGCAAAAGAACACATGAGGAGAAGTGTTGGGATAATACAATATCAGCAATCACAGACCTTTGCATTAGGACAGGATTAGATTTCTCAGAGGACCAAAAAACAGTAGGTAATTTGCTCTGGAATTGTTTATGTTTATGTTTATGTGAGAAAAACACAGACTTGGCAGATTTGCACAGGATTAAAAATGCCAAGTACATCTGTGAAACACAAATTTCTTTAGTGTCCCCCTGGAGCACTAGTCCCATCTGAATAGGGCTTATGACACTGTTTCTGGAGGCACACTACATTAGGCCAACTCTTCCTAATCAAACAAACCTGATTTAAATTATTATTAGTAGTAAGCTGCAATCAGATTCATTGGAAGAGCCCTTCAATCCTCCCTACTCCCTGAAAACAGAATTCCAGTTGATCACTTCACTTTGCATTCATTCAGAACACCCTGTAACGTCTTCAAACACAGACAAAACTCAAATCATGAATATAACATAAATAAACAAGTTATTTATAAATTATCATGTGTTGATGTAATATACAGTACATGTGTATAATACGTCCATGTCTATGAATATACTTTTTTTTTACCCTTTTAAAAAAATTAAAATGTCATATTTGAAAGTACTAAAGATCGCACTTTATTTTGAAACACGGTGTTAGCTTTCACTGTTATGCTGATGATACTCAGCTCTATATTTATTCGCGGCCTAGCGAAACATACCAATTTATCTAACGGAAGGCATAGTCGGAAGGCATAGTCGATATGACATACAGGCAAAGGCAGGAGAAAGTACTTTCAGCTGAATAACACCATTCTCACACACACAATCTGTGTGTGACAACTCTGTGTGTGTGTGTGTGTGTGTGTACTGTACTTCAATTCAGTCAGATGTCATGAAGTCTTTGGGATAGCTGAATGTGATTGCTGATAGGCTGTGTCCCAATCAGTGGCGCCTGCACAATCCAATCACGTTTGAGAGGGAAACAACAAATTTCCGAGATTTTTCTTTTTTTCCGTCGCACAAATTTTTTATCGGATAGGCGTTTCGTCCACACGGAATCCGGCATTTTGGAAGAGTGAAACCAATGTTTTTTGAAACCGGGTCCCAGAGTGGATACATTTGAAAATGCCGCCCTTGCGTTTTCGTCTGGACGGCGAATCTGAAATTATGAAGTCATCAGCCCATGTCTCGCCCTTATCAGACACCGCTACGTCACGTAACAGCAACAAAAACATGAACAAACACCGAACGATTGTCTTTTTATTAACTAACATTAACACAGATTAATAAATCTGTTGTCCCATGTTCATTTGTGTGCCACATGCAAGGTTTATGAGCATAGTACAAGTCTTCTTCTCCGTTTTTAGTGTATCTCTGTTGCAGAATTACAGCGCCACATGCTGGTCTGGCATGTGTACTACATCGTTTTGCGGTTTCGTGTGGACGCGGATATTTCTTGAGACGAGGGAAAGAATATCTGATTGGGGTAAGCTCCGTCTCCGTGTGGACGGGGCCGAAGAAGTAACGGGTACTTACAGTTATGGATAGAAATGTAGCGGTGTAAAGAGTACAATATTTGCCTCTCAAATGTACTTGAGTAAAGTCATGAGTACTCCCCAAAAATGATACTCAAGTAAAGTACAGATCCCTCAAAATTGTACTTAAGAACTGTACTCAAGTAAATGTACTCCGTTACTGTCCGGCTCTGGTGTTATTTGATAGCAATCTTTCCTTTGAAAGCCATGTATCTAGCATTTGTAAAACTGCATTTTTCCATCTTAAAAATATGTCTAAATTACGACCTATGCTCTCAATGTCAAATGCAGAAGTATTAATTAAACATTGCATAGATTTAAAAATCTTGCATTTTACTTATAAAGCCCTGAATGGTTTAGCACCTCAGTATTTGAACAAGCTCTTATTGCACTATAGTCCTCCACGTCCTCTGCATTCTCAAAACTCGCTGCATTAATTAGGACAACCAGAACCGGGAACACTTCCCATAACACCCGATGTACTTGCTACATCGTTAGAAGAATGGCATCTATGCTAATATTAGTCTGTTTCTTTCTTATTCTGAGGTCATTGTAGGTGCTGGATCCAGTCAGTATCCAGATCAGATGGTCACTGCTGTCACCCAGATCCAGTACATATCCAGCCCAGATGGTGGATCAGCACCTAGAGATTACCTGTACAGCCCTGAATGTCAGGACCAGGACAACTAGATGAGCCCCAGAGACAGATCCCCAGTAAAGACCTTGTCTCCTAGATGGCCACTGGTACAAAACCACAGGAACCAGATCATTCTTCTGCATAATCTGACCTTTTTGTAGCCTGGAATTGAACTGCCGATTTCGTCTGGCCAGAGGAAAATCCAAATATGCCCCAAAGAGAAATCCAGGAAATCGCTGCAGCTGAATAAACAGAATATTTCACTGCTTTCATTGATTCAGCGTGACTGCTAAACACACAACTACGGCAATATATTGTTTATCTGAGTTCTTATTATTATAATTTTCATCATAATAATGTATATCTATAATGAAATGCTAATCGACATAGCCATTGTCACTGCTTAGAATACAATGAAATATTGTGTGCCTTAATTATTCTGTTTTAGAAGCCACATCATCTCACAGAAGGATTTATTTCAAACACTCGACTGGTGTTATGAAGTGAATTTGGAGTAAAAACATGTTATTAAATGTGGTATTTTCACGTGCTCTCAGATGGAGCTGCATTTACTACATAGAGCCATAGTTCACTGAGAAGATATGCAAACAGCTGTTGTTATAGCGAATGATTTTGTCGATTTCATAATCATACGATTATATCGTCTGCAATTATGAACGCGATTTTGCATAGCTTGTCAGAGAACTACGGCTCTGTGTAGTAAATGCTGCTCCACCTGAAAGCAGGTGATGGAGATTTACTACTAATCACAGAACCGGCTTAACTGACAAAATGTGCAGGACAATCACGATTAATCACGTTTGCTTAATCGTGCAGCGCTAATTGACACGTTAGTTTCCTATTTAATGCTGTACAGATGCTTTGACACAATCTGTATTGTTAAAAGCACTATATAAATAAAGGTGACCTGACCTGACTTGACGCAATAGGCTAAAGCTTGCCGCAAAGCCCCAGCAAAAGTACTTACCATGAATGTGTCAGGGGGAAACAGTAGAAGATATTTGAATTATTTACTAATAAACTAGTGTTTTCTGAGTAGGTGTCGCAAGGATGAAGTTGTCGATCCTGACTCACCATCCCCTCATTAAATGCACCTTTAGAGAGAAGTGCATCTTTACAGATTATGATTATGATTATTTATAATTAAAGAGTTTTTGTTTTCGATTTGTTTTGTTTTGTTATGTAGTAATTTAAAGCTTTCTATAGATATATTTATCATGTAGGCCTATGTGAGGCATCTATTCGCTGAGTTTCGGCTCATTTGTGGGAAGCGATCCTGTTCAAGACGAGATGGCAGAAAGCGTTTCATGTTTGTTTTCTTTATTTTATAAAAGCACATCGTTTTATTTTGAGTGCACACAAATAAAAGTACACCCTTTACAGTTCCGAATTATGTATCTCTCTTACCTTTATGAGCAAAAATGATGGCATATCCACTGAAAAAAAAAAAACTGCAATTGATTGTGCTGGCACCTCCATGTCCTTCAAAGCCTGATAGTATTCCCCATTTATTTTTTTTTTTATTTTTTTACAAAATGTAACTGTAATCTGAATACTTTGTTTTTTTGATGCAACTGTAATGGATTACAGTTACTAGATTTTTCTATCCTGATTACATAACGCCGTTACATGTATACCGTTACTCCTCAACCCTGTATATAACTGTAACATAAACACCTTAAAATAAAGTATAGCCTAAAAGTTATTTTCTGCACTATTCTGTTTTTCATTAAACACTAGTGTTTATATAAATTATTAAATTAAATGCTTAACTAAAAAAATAGTGCCTATTTTATTCTTAATTGGCTGTGGTGAAATAGATATATGCAGGATGCAGTGCAGGCTTTTTGATTTGAATTTGTTGTGTTAACACATTTCACTACACATTTGAAGAGAAAGAGCAATAGTAAGAGAATAACACTTTCAGTAAACCTATTGAAATGCATAATATATACAATATGCTGTGCTGATTGAGCTTTGCATTCTGTAGCAACATCCCTTTATATGTAACAACAATGTAGTAGACCGTTTCTTATACAAGAGCGTGTTAAAGACCAACTAAACTATAATCAAACTGATCATTTTATCATCAGGGCCAAGTGTAAGTGAGATTCCCTTACTCAGGGAATTTTAAAGGCCATCGATAAGCACACACACTCTAATCACCAGAGGTTTGTACGGATTCCACTGTTTTATTCACCATGTCAATTACAGACACTAATCATAGCTTTCACCAGCTCAATGAAAGTGATTATGTGGTGTAATTATTCTAAATGCAATTAGGAATGGTGTCGTAATAAAAGGTCAGATGACATTTAGTAAAGCACTTGCACCATGTGGTATTCCTAAAAGCAGATCACACAAAGACACGTGTGAGCATGGCTACATTAATTTTTAAATAGAGAGAGTGAGCTGCCCTTTCTAGCTCTTGTCTCTTGGTCAAGAGTTTGAGCGTGGTGAAATAAATGCATCATGGCAATTAGAAGGGTTTTTGTTCGGGCTTGTATGAACTTTGGTTGACAAATGAGGAAGAAGATAACCTGCTGTGATCTTTTTACCCAGTCAGAGTCCTCACTCGCTCTCTTTATGAGTGCATTTACAGTCACTCAGAGGATTGAATGGACATCCACTTCTACAGATGAAAAACTCTCCAATGAATTAAAAAAAAATAAAAAAAAATATTTTCAAAGGCTCCATCATGTCATTTCAGCCATGTTTCTTCATCTACCTGGACTGCATCCTATACTAAACTTGAAATTGATTTCAATATAAGCATTTTATATCTCCAAATGTCGCATTCGTTCAGGCCAGAAAGAAAGAAAGAATGAGAAGCTACACAGAGGTGAAAGATGGTTGTTTCAGGGTAGAGGCACTGAAATAACCTTTTTTTTTTTTTTTTTTTTTTTTTTTTTACAACCTTTTACTATAATAAACAAGCCTACATTTGTTTGTAAGCCCGCGTATCCTAGCTTACATCTTCAAGATGTATTGATGTGGAGATTTTGTCAGTAGCAGAGAGCTTCCTCTTCTTTGAAATTTTAACATATAAATATCATACTATATGATCTTACTCAGAACTAGTTACATTAAAAATAATCAGAAATAAATACTAGAAATGAAACATACTCAATGTCCAGTCTTTTAATGGTTCTTGAAAGACTATTCTTCTGCAGATGTGAATGGAACTGAAATACACCATGCTAACTGAATATACACCCGCACAGTAAAATAAATTATATTTTAGCTTAGTTCTGAGCTTAGATAATATATTGTAAAGACAATAAGAAAACAAAATATGCAAAATGCAAGGGAAGCATGACACAAACAGCATAAATCAAACTACAAAATAAAAGACATGAAAACAAGAACATGAAACAAAAACCCCAAAACAGACCTTACACAGATTTCCAACCCCGATGAGCCAGGCTGCCTCACATAGGTTGAAACAGTTGGAAAATCACAAGTTCAATTGAAAAGCAGCAAGTATTTTTCACACAGGGGCCCTGTCATATGGTGATAAAGTCTGTTCTCATTTTCCATAGATTTCTCTAGGCTGTTATGGTGTCTCAGTGCCACTAAGAGATTTCTTAATCTCAGTGTCAATAGGAATGCTAATGAAAAATCAGAATGTGTTATTAAAGTTGTGTATGAAACGAAATAATGGTGCATTAGACTACTTTAAACACCTTGAGCAGTCAGTCATGGCCTTCCCCTGAACCTGCATTTGCATTCATTAAAAAAAAAAAAAAAACTTTCTAAAATCACTGCTTGCTCTGATAAATTACCTCACAATCGTGTGACAGAGGTAACACTAACTACACGACAAAGCACAATGGCAAAAACATGACTCTTATACCAAACAATGAGGGTCACAGGGCAAGGGAAGCATGACACAAAGAGGTAACTACTAACTACAGAACACATGAAACAAACCCCCAAAACAGACCTTACATATCTCTAATGACGCCCAAACAAACTAACCCCGTCACTCCATCACTGCAAACCAGAGCGAGAGCCTGCCAGGCTTTGGCTGCATGCATTCTGGGAGAGCCGACAGTCCTACAACTTGTTGGCAGTGATCAAAGTGTCATTTTAATTTGTTCTCATTCTACAAAAACCTGCAAGGCCTCCAGTCATGGCCACGTAGCCTGTCTGTGCTGTGTAGAAAGGGTAGGGGGCTAAGGGACTGAAAGATTCACACTGCATGCTGACAGAGCGCGCCAGAGAGGGGCTATGGGCCCGGCAGACAATGAGCCCTGACACATGCCAAATCAGCCTGAGTGCACACACAGCAAAGCCTTAAGGCAAGTGACAAGGTACCCGGCCTCAAAAATGAGCTCATCTTGCCCAAGTTCTGCACTTAAAATGTGGCTTGAGAGTTACTTAGCTCATTAATGACAGCTAGATTTGTATTTCCTGAAGGAACAAGTGGTGCTTTCAAGGCAGCACCAGAATAGTGTTAAAGTTTAGGTTCAAGGCTTTAGATAACATATTTAAAAATGCCTCAAAGACCCCCAGTATTCTGTTCTAAAACACCTTAAAGACCCCAGTATTCTGTTCTATTCCTTTGCGCTCTGTGTTTAGAAACATTTCATAATACAAAAAGATGTAAGAATGAAGACTAATCCAAATTAATTATCCAAATACTACAATAGCCATGTTTCCATCTACATATTTTTATGCAAATTTTTGGATACCGCATAAAAAATTAAATAAAAATAAAAAACTCTGGATGGAAATGCTAAGATACACATGAAATCTTAAACTGTACATAAAATGAATCATTTTTGTATCCAATAACAAATCATTCAATAAAACAGCTATTACAAATATAACAAAAGCTGTTCCACATATTTTTATGCAAATTTTGGGATGTCTAAAATGCATAAAGTCTTAAAATGTGCACAAAAAGTCCTCATTTGAAGCAGATCATTTTTTGTTCAATAAGAAAAATGCACAAATGAACTAAAATGTTTCCTTCCACTATTTTTAAGCCACTTTTGGGATATCACAAAAAAAGAAAGAAAAAGAAAATGCTAGATAAAAATGTCAATATGCACATGAAATCTTAAAATGTACCTTAAAATGTTTTATTTTGACAGTCTACTTTAGACATTCTACTAACTATAAGTAATTTTGCTACGTCATCTAATTCTCACTAGTGACCCTGAACCACAAAACCAGTCTTAAGTTTAAAAGTTTAAAATTAAGTTTAAAATTGAGATTTATACATAATCTAAAAGCTGAATAAATAAGCTACCCATTGATGTATGGCTTGTTAGGATAGGACAATATTTGGTCAAGATAGAACTACTTTAATATCTGGAATCTGATGGTGCAAAAAAAAAACTAAATATTGAGAAAATCACCTATGATCCAAATGAAGTCTTTAGCAATGCATATTACTAATCAAAAATTAAGTTTTGATATATTTACAGTAGGAAATTTACAAAATATCTTCATGGAACATGATCTTTACTTAATACCCTAATGATTTTTGGCATAAAAGAAAAATCTATAATTTTGACCCATACAATGTATTTTTGGCTATTGCTACAAATATACCCCATCGACTTAAGACTGGTTTTGTGGTGCAGGGTCACTTAAAGTATTATTAGACTCTTAGGTTAAGGTTAGGGTTAGTAGAATAAGTTGATGTACTTCAAAGTTTCTTACAGTCAGTAGAGAATGTCTTTTGGGGGATCAAAATAAAGTGTTAGCAGATATTAAACCAACAGTCTACTTATACTCTAATGGCTGAGTAGTTCCAAAGTTACTTAAATTTAGAATGCCTAAAGTGGACTATCAAAATAATGTGTTACCAAAATGTATGCACTCAATCGAGGTAGATGCATAATTAAATGAGAAAACATGCACATAAACTATGAAGGAAACACATTTAACGAATACATTTAATGGCGTTGCCCCGACAGATGATATGATTGGATAAGGACTGACCAGCAGACCAATCTCATCGCACACATCTAAAATATTGTTTTAGTCGATCTGAAATGTCTGTCATAAAAATGATTTGCTATAATTACCTCTCAGTGTTCCTAAACATCAGGCATCCGCCTCTGAATGCAAGATAACATGACAGTGTTTGTTATTGCATTTCATCTTGCGCTCTGAGGCACAAGTAATTTATTATGTAAGGAAAAAGAGTCAGGCTTCCCTGGTTGCAGAAACTTTTTATTATTATTGAGACTTAGTGCCATTTTTGCGCCAGTTATATATGTGTTGAAATAATGGACTATAACCTTGCAGAATTCTAACTACAGTAGTCTCATTATATAAATAGGCCTGCATTGTAATGTTTATGACGTGTGGTAATACTTTTGTAATAGTGTATTTTTTATGTTTATTGCTTGTCCCCATGTACACCCATTCAAAGTACCTTTGGAAGGATGAGTCTAGCTTATTTTCTGAGGTAATCAAAAACAATTATGCTCCAGATGTCACTGAACTGAACCCAGAACATTCCTGTACAGTCTTTACAAAAGCTCAGTGGTGTCTGTTTAAGGATGACTGCAGTTAGAGGAACGCTGTACTTGAATTTACCTAAACTAAGAACAAATCAACAACACTAATTTTCAAAATCTTTTTGAAAGTGGTACCTGCACAATACTTCAAGCATTCACAAACATTTGGAAATTACGCGGGAATGTAAAAGGTGGGACTGTTTTTAGAGAGGGGCGGGGATTGAAATTCCCAGAGTTCATCTCTTTTCATCGACTCCTAATCAAGGAGACAAGCCATGTGGAAATGCAGCTGCACTGATGGAGGGGATTGAAGGATGTTGAAATTCATGAGAGTATGCAGTCGGTCTTAATTGCATATTTGCCAGCTCTTAGCAGGCCAAGTGGAAGACAATGGCAAGCTGTGCAGACGGGTAGAGAGTGAGATTTTTTACAGGACACTGACTGATATGGCTCTGGAAAACATCTGCAGGGAGCCATGTCTCCCCGGAGTCTGAGATTCAGGTTATCATTTCCCTGTGCAATCCAATGTGCCAAAATTTAAAATTGCTCTCCTACCACTTACTCCCTATTTGAAATTTAGATTATTATAACTCTAGGTTACATGAAGCCTGGATCCAATATCCTGTTGAAAAACTAAAAAGAAAAAAGAATGTGGCTAAGACTGATTGAATGAATACTAGGAAATCACAATCCATTCTTAGCCTCTTGTCTGATCACTATTTTGTTAAATTACTGTATCATGCATATTGCACACCAGAAGGGAATAAACTTTTTTTTCAACTGACATTATGGACCTTTTAAAGGGGTCATATGATGCGATTTCATTTTTTCCTTTCTCTTTGGAGTGTTACAAGCTCTTGGTGCATAAAGAAGATCTGTAAAGTTGCAAAGATTAAAGTCTCAAATCCAAAGAGATATTCTTTATAAAAATGTAGACTTGTCCCCCACATCTCTACGTCACTATGTGGGAAGATTTGCATAACACTGGCCAAATGTTCACACAAAGAAAGAAGGCGTACGTTTTATTCTCACTGTAGTATTGTTGTTGCCGCCGCCACCATGTCGTATAGATGCTGTGCGTTTCATTGTGAAGGCGAAACTACTTTATTTGGCCTTCCAAAAGAGCACTCCAGCCCGGGGTCGTCACATGTGGTTGCCGCAACCCCCGGCTGCTCCTTCGTCGAATCCGCGACCGTTCCTCATTATAGCCACTGTCTGCCGCTCACTCAAGCCGCGGGCCATTCCTCACTCTTTGCAAGCACAGTCTGGCACTTCTGACTCACTCTATGTAAGTAGGTTTACATATGTAAAGGATTTGCCACTGATGAGTCAAACGTGAATTTTGAGCAGTGTAGAGTCGTCATCAGTTAGGAACCTAGGTGTGCTATTTGATAGCAACCTTTGCTTAGAAAGCCACGTTTCTAGCATTTGTAAAACTGCATTTTTCCATCTCAAAAATATATCTAAATTACGGCCTATGCTCTCAATGTCAAATGCAGAAATGTTAATCCATGCGTTTATGACCTCAAGGTTAGACTATTGTAATGCTCTATTGGGTGGTTGTTCTGCACGCTTAGTAAACAAACTCCAGCTAGAGTTCTTACTAGAACCAGGAAGTATGATCATATTAGCCCGGTCCTGTCAACACTGCACTGGCTCCCTATAAAACATCGTATAGATTTTAAAATCTAGCTTATTACTTATAAAGCCCTGAATGGCTTAGCACCTCAGTATTTGAACGAGCTCTTGTTACATTATAGTCCTCCACGTCCGCTGTGTTCTCAAAACTCTGGAAATTTGATAATACCTAGAATATCAAAGTCAACTGCGGGCGTCAACTCCTAATTAATGTTGTTCAGTTGCTTTGATGCAATCTTTTTTGTTTAAAGCGCTATATAAATAAAGGTGACTTGACTTGACTAGAGTAGCACTTGTTGTTTGTCGTTTCTCCGATCACAAATGCAGGCATGATTTTATGTTTATGTGGTGTGATATGCAACACGTAAAAAGACAGTCATTTATAAGTCATTATTATCAATAATTATGTCCTCACTGGATGCAACAACTGCCTCGTTTGTAATGGGTTTTATTGTTTTTGTTCTGTCATGCCGGTGTTCTGACCAGGACACGCCATAACAGTATATGCTGAGGGGCATAACATTTCCGTCAGACGCTTGAAACATTTGGCCAATCACAACGCCCTGGATAGCTGGCCAATCAGAGAACACCTTGAATTTCAGACCGATGAGCTTTGTAAAAAACAAAGCGTTTCAGAAGGCAGGGCATAGAGGAGAAACAATAATGTATACTATGTGGAAAATTTTTTTTTTTTTTTTTTTTTTTTTTTTTTTTTTTTACTTAAACCACATAAACACATTTTATTACACCAAATACACAAAATAATGTTCTTTTTAGCAACATCATAAGACCCCTTTAAAATTGGCTATCCATTGTTCTCAAATCACGGCATGTGCTAAGCAACTGATAAGGGATATTCAATGAATTTGCATCTATTTAGCCTTCTGTAAACTGCACAGAAAATGAACTGTTGTAATGTAATGTAATTTTAATGTTTTGTGGAAGACAAAGACATAGGTCAGCCTCATATGGAAGTTAATGTGATGATGAATGCTAGGACATGCTAGAAGGAACTTGAGGAGAACTGACTCTATACATCATCCATCACACATTCATCAAAAGTGTGCGCCTGTCACAGTCATGGACTTTCTGTTCCTTTTGTGTTATCCTTATTTGGTCATGTTCCTTTTCTTGTTTAGTTAATTAATTAGCCCAAGACCTGTTTCTGTTTCCCACTGATTAGGTTCCCAGTATTTAAAATCTGTGTTCTCCATTTTTGCTTTGTCCGCTATTAATGCTGATGTTAAGTTCTAATGTTTGAAGATTTGTGTTTGGATGTGCCCTTTTTCTCCTGTGATCATTAAAAGAACTGTTTATCTTCTTCGTCGTGCGCTTTACTTTGCACAACCAGCACGTGTGACAGAATAGCGGATTGTCACAGTGTCAGTGTTTCCCTGGGTGTCCACTAGTGGTCTCACTTCCCCATAGTCACCCACTGCAGGCACTACATTTCCCACAAGCCTTTGTCTCATTCATCACTGTTAATTGCACACCTGTTAATTGCACTCAGCTGTCTCCACTTTCATCGTTTTCACCTGTCCAAATTAACCGGTCTGTCTCTATCTGTTTCATGGAGTCCTTGGTTTATGTCACCCTGCTTTTGGCATTCCCTAGTGTTTGTCATGTTTCTTGTTTTGGACTGCTTTTATGGATACTGACCTCTTGCCTGACTGGATTACGATTATTTGGGTTCTCCTAATAAACACTGCAAATTGGATCTCTCTGTTTGTGTGTACGTTCGTGACACGGATCTTAAAAGTGTGTTTAGCTGCGATTTTCTTTCTTTTTTGTTTTGTTTTCCCGGTTTCGTGGAGTGGGTGCTGGAGAAAAATGGATCTCCATTCACCGTCTGCCCCGCTGAGGAGGATATCTCCAGCCCCACTCCCGAACCAGAGACCAGCCTGCTGTCAGCTCCTGCATCTCCACTGGTTCCGTCCAGCCCTGATTCCCCTGTGTCTCCGCTGGTTCTGTCCAGTCCTAGACCTCCTGTGTTCCCTCCCAGCCTCCCTCTCCCGCCTCCTTGTAGACCAGTCAGTTCCTCTGCTCCATCTCCGCTGGTGCCTGTCAGTCCTTCGGCTCACCCTCAATCAGTGCCATCTGGGCGCTCTGGTCCGCCTCAGGACTTCCAGTCTCCAGCCCGCCTTGGCGTGAGGATCCCCTGTCTCCGCTTCCAGCCTGCGAGCCCTGGACTCCACCTCGGACCTCTGACCCATCGGCTCCGCCTTGGCCTGGCATCCCACCGGCTCCACAGTGTTCCCTCGTCCCTCCGGTTCCACTTTGGTCAGTCGTCGACCATCCGCCGCCTCGGGACTCCACTCCTCTGGCTTTGCCTCGTCACTACATCCCTCCGGCTCTGTCAGGCTCCTCCTTCCCTCCAGCTCCACCTCCATCCTTAGTTGCTCCGGCTCCGCAGCGGTCTTCCGGTGCCCCGCTCCGCCTTGGCCCTCCGGATCCTCAGCATCACCCTGGCTCTGCGGCTGCTCTGCTCCATCCTGGGCTCCTCATCCACCGGCGCAGTCTCCGTCAGTCGGCCCCCTGGTGTTGTTGGCTCCTCCTCCAGCATGGCTCCTCCTGCCGTCAACTCCACCATGGGTCATCATCCTGGCTGGTTTCTGGATTACCATCTGGCTCCTCCTGCTCCGGGCTCCTCCCTGGCTCCTCCCTCCTTCCACTCCACCCTGGTTCCATGCTCCATGCTCCCTCATTGCCTGCCCCTTGCCTGCCCCACGCCCGCATCCAGAAACCCCCACCCTCCCTCCTCTGGACTATCTCTTTCGTTCCGGGAGGGGGCGAACTGTCACAGTCATGGACTTTCTCTTCCTTTTGTTTTATCCATATTTGGTCATGTTCCTTTTCTTGTTTAGTTAATTAATTAGCCCCACATCTGTTTCTGTTTCCCACTGATTACATTCCCAGTATTTAAAATCTGTGTTCTCCATTTTTGCTTTGTCCGCTATTAATGTTGATGTTAAGTTCTAATGTTTAAAGATTTGTGTTTGGATGTGCCCTTTTTCTCCTGTGATCATTAAAAGAACTGTTTATATCTTCTCCGTCATGCGCTTTACTTTGCACAACCAGCACGTGTGACAGCGCCAGTGTTCACTATCGATCAGTAGTTTTGGGTCAGTACGATTTTTTTTTATGTTTTTTGAAAAGTTTCTTCTGCTGACAGAAGCTGCGTTCATTTGATCAAAAAAAGTCAAAACAATAATACTGTATTATAAATTTAAAATAAATTAATTGAAAAATAACTGTCTATTGAATATATTCAAAATAAAGTAATTTATTCCTGTGAGGACAAAGCTCATTCATTACTCTTGGCTTCAGTGTTGCACGATCCTTCAGAAATCATTCTATGCTGATTAATTTGATGGATGTTCAGGGAACATTTCTTCTAATTACTATGATTTTGATTTGTCAAGATCCATTGATGAACAAAGTTCTAATGACTTTTTTGATCTTTCTAAACATCTTTTTGGTCACTTTTGATTAATTTATTGTGTCCTTAAAATAATAATAATAATAATAATAATATATTAATATAATTCATAAAACACACACACACACACACACACACACACACACACACACACACTGACACACACACATATATATATATATATATATATATATATATATATATATATATAAATAAATTTCTTTCACAAAACAAAAAAAAGTACATGAGAAATCATACTAACCTCAAGCTTTTGGATAGTATGCACCGTAACAAATTAACCATGTGGCATATTTTTACTTTAGCACTACATCTATTTACATTTATGTTATTTAAATATTGAAAATTAGGAAAATTGTGACTGTTATTGTTGTCAGGGATTTTTTTTATATTCTTTAAAATACCGAGGAGGCAATAAAAAACAATCATATGACCTTTCAAACTGATATATTATGCATGTTTTTATATATTAAGCCCAACATTCATCAAACCACGCATTGTCTTTGAGGCTGAATTACATGTTCTTTAGAGTTCGTGATTAAATGCATGACAAATTCGTCTCATCCAGGGAAGTGCTTTCTACTCTAGGCATTTCTTCAGCCCACATAGCCTCATTATTGTAATAAGAACAATATTGAGTGCATCTTTGCAGAGAACATGAACGGCAACACTGGCTAATGTACACTGATACCTGCAATTATGGTTTATCAACCAAGCCAACTGCTGTAGCTGAGCACAAAAATTTGACGTGATTGCAATGCTGTATCTTTAAGAGAGTATTTGCATTGTGGTTTCATTGATTTTCATTAGGCATGTTCCAGGCACCGAGCATGCTTTAAGTGAAATTAATGCTTGTGGAATATTTTTGACTTCAGTGTCTCATGGGCAGCTCACAAAATCCCCCTTATGCATCCAGTGCCTGAGTTAGGTGAAAGCTGAATGAAACCGAAGAATTACGCACTGGTCCAATGGGGCCTGAGACTGTCAGGGGCCTCCAACCTTATGACCTGCGGTGCCTCGACATTTGGAAAAAAAGCTCCTGCAAATTGAAAGAGACAGATGAACAGGGCTTGATGTGCCAGTAACTATTATGTCAACGTGAAATACTCAAAGATATGAGAAATGGGATCTGCCTCTGTCTCCTGAGACCAGAATAGGTCAGCTTTGAATATATATATATATATATATATATATATATATATATATATATATATATATATATATATATATATATAATGTTTTACACTCTTTTGCCATTTATTATGCATATGTGAGTTCATTCTTGTAATTCTTGCCTTCTTATATTTGAAATACAAATTCTTGTTAGTTGGTCATTATCTCACAATTCACAGATTTCTTTTAGGAATTGTACAATATATATTTCTGAAGGAATTGTTCTGCAAAAACAAATCTAGCATTCACTTTAATAAATAAATGAATGGAAAGTACAGGATGATTTCAAACTGAATTTCAACTCTATCAGACAGGAATCATGTATTAAATATGTTAAATACAGAGTCTTTTTTACAGGGTATTTTTAGCGCTATTACATACCGTTTTAAAGTAAGGACATTGTCTAAAAATGCCAACATTTCTTTACAATTTACATGACATTGAAAATACAGTATTAGGACAATTACATAAAATAATAATAAACTAAATCTGAAGATAAAGGTGGACTTTGATATTACCTAAATTTAAAAGTGACTAAAGGTTTTAGCACTGCTGTGGAAATAGATTCTGACAAACAATCTAAATTTGTTCTTCCTTCAAAGTATAGTGTTTCTTCAAAAGTAAATATTCTAATATACATTTTCTGTTTTTCTTGGGTTTATATTTTTATTCATATGCAATCTTGATTTATTGTCTTAAGACAGGTTGTTTTAGAGGTTTTTGAATGTTTAATGCTCAAAATTTCAAATAAAGAGGTACTCAGATTAAATGACCTTGTCTCTGTAAAAAACATTCTAGTGATCTTCTGAGATTTATTTCAAAGTAGAAATGTCTCAAACCAAAAGAAAGGTAAAATTTAGTTTTCTTCAGGAACCAAAGAATTGCCAACGGCCTCACAGGACCTTAATCCATCCTTTCATATGTCTGTGTGGGGACATGGCCAGAACAAAGGTGGGGAGACACTTGCTTGCAGTCAAAAAGAGAGATAATTGACTCACAAATAACATTGGAGACATTAAAGTTGACCCTCCTCACGGAGGCCCCAACCAGAACTAACTCCTAAGAGGCCAAGTATGCCCTTTTACACTCAAGGGTCAAACCATCCCAACCACAGGAAAAACCACAAAAAAGGAAAATCATATACACAAACATCTACATAAACTCAATTGAATATGAAGTCCAAAATTAAATAAGATCAACATTACAAAAACACATTCAAAAACTGAACAATACATTTATATATACACATTCCAAATAAACAATAAACAATGACCCCCCTGTTCTGACTAGCCAGTAGACTATGCCTACACTACCCAGAATTCCATATGATGGTATAAAATGGGAAACAGGAAGGCCACACTTCCTCTTAAACCTCCACCCCTGAACCATGCTGCAGTCATGAGCCCAGAGGAAAAGTAAGGTAGGGAAATAAAACTGCTAAACTTTGAATAAATAAATAAAAAATTAACCTTATGTTGTCTCTTTTCCATGACCTAATGTGCACCTAAGACAAGAAAAATAAACCCAAAATTGTATTTAAACAAACAATAGAAAACAAACATTCATATCAATAATGTAAACCAAACAAATATAAACCAAACAAAACACAGGGCATAGACCAAAGATTAAAGATAATTTATGACATTGTCACAGTCTGGAATGGCAAAAGAGAAGGGTGAAGACAAATGAATTAACGAACGGAACACAGGAAGCATCAGAGAATCAAATGGCCCATCCTACTTTGTTGTAGGTACATGATTTTCAGGAGTACTGAAAACAAGGGTATGCTATTTACCATCATCTCTATATAACAGAGATATTTCCAGGCCCTCTTTGGCATTGAGATGGCCTCCTCGAACCCCTTTCCCTCTGGATGACTGAGAGAGAAACAGAGTAGTTACTCAACCTCAGAAACATATCCAATCACCTGCTGTCTGCCGATAATGGAGCCAGGTGGAGGCCGGTAATAGAAAATGTGAATTGCCGTGTGTCATGCCATTCGGTGAAGAAAAAAAAAAAAAAAAAAAAAGTGATTATCAATATTTCACCTGACCCATCCTTCTGTCAGAGTCCATTTCCATCTGAGGATTCCATTAGCAGAATTCATATGGATACTGAAGCCCAGACAATAGAAAGAAAAAAAAATCACTACTTGGGCTCCCTCAGGTTTTGACGTAGAAGATATAGCAGATCCTTGAATTTGTGATGATGGAGTCATGGGAATCGGGGGCTCTGTGATATCACAAGTAACCAGACAATGGCTTCAGTAATAACAGGTATTCCTTGTCTTAAATTATCTGCTTCCTGACCAAACTAGTGATAATGTATCTTTTTGGTGTAGGACATCCATTTTCCAACGGTGCAAGATAATGGCTTTATTCTGTGTTCTGCATGAGACAGTAATGACTTGGGCCTCTGGAGCCAAATACTTTGGCTGAGCAGGCAGGTTGGCTGCAGTTATCAAATAATAATCCATCTTTCATATTGATAATCTCTTTGCAGTTATATGGGCCATTCCTGGCTAAGTTTTATGCATCATCTCTACAGGTTTTTTTTTTTTGTTTTTTTTGGAAATTCCACTATTAATAAAAGCATTCTCATTTTATCCCCCTAAAGACATAGTTCACCCAAAAATTGTAATTCTGTAATTATTTATTCCACCTCATGTTGTTCCAAACCTGTATGATATTTATGTTTTTTTTTTCTTCTTCTTCATGGAATATAAATTGGGCATTTTAAAGAACGCAAAAATGCAAAAACGCAAAAAAAAAAAAAAAAAAAAAAAAAAAAAAAACTACAGAAGCTGTGTCCTGATTTAGGGGTTGAAAACAAAACAATGAAAAGGTATGAAAAAAGTCATTTTTGTTTCACAGAACCAATATATGCTGGTTTTTGCTTGAATATGCTTGTGTGTCACATGTTTACTTGTTTGTTCATCTGCAATCGTACTGTCGTTCCCTTCAGCTATGATAAAGACAGATTAATTTCCACACCCTATAAGTGTGTCCGAAAAGTAAGATAATATTTTTAATACAGCAGATTCCACCATAAAACTTGCCTGGGTTGCATAAATATATGTGGGGTGGAGCTATCAAAATAGGGGCGAGACCCTTTTGGGGTAGGGGCATGTTTGTTTTGGTGATTTGAAATATCAACATTGGCTACTAGAAATCAATTACCCCACCTTTAAATTATTAATTCACTTGTGGAGGAAAAGTTTACTCAAGAAGTTTTGTAAATGTTTTTGAATCTATTTCTATTATTATTAATGCCTATCAAAAAAGATCCTTTTGTTTTCTTCTAAGGTTTCATCAATTTATCTTATTGCTCAAAACCAATTGCATTCCTTTCCCTCTTTCAACATCAGATTAACGTGGCTGTGCTTTGATGGCTGCTGCCTTAATGACTTAGCCAAGCAAACATCCCCGGTGATCCACACGGAGGTTTGTGAATCCATATGCAAAATGAGAGTCTGCTCTGACTGATTAGTTTTCAGGAAGACAATCTTTCCTCCCTATTGCCTAGATTAGTTGTGATCTTCCATTGCAAACATAGCTATCTGGATGTCATCTAGCTAACACCGGTATTTGTCAGTCTCAAGCCAATGCTTCACTGCAAAAGCCCCTCCCCCCACAACCAACCCAGTGTCAAAAACTCAAAAATAATCCATGTGCATGAGAATGATAATTAAGAGTGGAGTTAATCAAATCATAAAGCCATAAAAACATGCAGATGCTGGAAAGACTTAATGATTATAAACAACGAATATTCTATTTGCCATCAAATCTAATGTGATTTTTTTCCACAATAATATCTGCACACATGAGCAAAGGCTATATTAGTCATCAGTGGCTGAACACTGCACTCATAGGGTTGTCGCTAATGGGGTGAAAGGTGGGAACAAATCTAGGGGCCCACAGCTGCAGGGGGGCCCACAACAGTTTTAGTAGGATAGATGTAGGATCCAGTATAATGTTTAATTTAATGTTCAATTTAATGTTTCTGTATGGAGTTTGACATGCTGGATATGAAAATAACATTACTTCTTGTGTATCATTAACAGTGTAAGTAAAACCTTTTCCATGAAGAAAAAAAAAATATATATATTTTTCAACAACAACAACAACAACAAAAATATATATAAAAGATGTTGAGAACTTATACAAGCTATTCTGTTACAAATGCATAAAAAATTACATGGTACATGCATCATGCTGGGCTAACAGCTGTTTAACATAAACTGTTACCAAAAGCTAGTCATTCGATACAGAAGTGTATGATGGATGATTTGTGTAGACCCACAATGTTCTGGAATGTCCCAGAAAGCATTAGAACATTCCAGAATATTCTAGAATGTTGCAGAATGTTCCTATTCTTGCAAAATCTATCTATCTATCTATCTATCTATCTATCTATCTATCTATCTATCTATCTATCTATCTATCTATCTATATATATATATTATCTATCTATCTATCTATCTATCTATCTAATATATATATATATATTAAATAAAAATATATTCTAAAAGGTATGTGACCTAAATACTGTATTTTCCAAAATATCAATGCTACTTGATTTTTTTTTAAAAGGTTAAATTATAATTAGCATCACAGAAGAACCATAAAAAATTATATGGAAAATTATATATAATTAAAAAAAAATCTTCTTCTTTTTTCCTGTGTTTTGAGTGCAGGGCTTGTACATATGCTGGTAAAATTTTACTGTCTGTTCAGAGGATTAAAACCAGTTGCAATCTGCAACTCACATATATATTTAAAAAGCACAAGGCCCAGAGCAATATACAGTATACTGTAGCAGCCCAGACTTTGTAGCAACAGGCCTGTTCATATCATAACTCAAACTATATATCATCTAGTTGTCTTCTGGGAGAACAAGAACATCCATACTGAGAACATACTGCTCAAAGGCGCGGCTGGTGTTTATCAAAACAATACATCATCATATTTTAAAGACAGATCTCACAATAAAAGTCTCAAACTCAGTCTCAGATTGTGTGAGTTTGTAGCTTCTTTCAGCCAAGAAGAGGGGATGTAACCAATAGCTACAGAGCGTTAATGACACCATAGCAAACATTTCTCCAGCATTGGAGGGGGCAACGTCACTTAATGACACAAAACATACATCTCTGTAATCTGTGATGGGTGTTTCACCTTGCCTTTGGCTCAAACTGCCAAGATGTTTAATCTGTTAACCTTAAAGGAAAAGGCAATCATTTTTTCCTTTTGTTTACAATTGTGGGGGCAGCGCACCCTATGGCTCATTGGAGGGGATAAGAATGGTTGTCTTAAGAGCTTGTGAACCATTCCCTTGACACTCAGCTGGAAATTGCAGCAGTCTTTTTTAGATATTGAGGGGTTTTTATACTTATAAATGGCTTAAAAAGAAATGCAGCCCCTCTCTCCTTGGCCCAATAAGCAATGTCTTGAGGACAAGGAATCTTAATAAAGAAAGATTGAGCAATGAGAGTGCATCGTCTTTTTTTTTTTTTTTTTTGTCCCTGGAACACATGATCTGCAGTGGAAATGATGCCACATATCTTCTCTGACAAGTTGCGGGGGACAAAATGATAGAGAGATCTGAAATTTATTTTGCACAGATACTAAAACAAACAAGGTCATATTTGGCTTGGGAGCTAATAATGCCCACGATCTACACTATGAAATCAGCCTCTGCTTCTCGCAAATGGAAAGGATGATTGCTCATGTTCTGGTTGAAATGAAAATGTGAATTGCCCTTAAATGGACAAAAAGCTTAGAAGGGTGCAATCCATTTACTATGCCCCAGAACCTGAGAGATCTACACTGCAGTTTCTTGATTGGTCCGGGGAACAGGGGTCAAAGAAATATGAAGCTTTGGAGATTTGGAAATGATTCAGAAGAATCAATTTTTGAAAGTGTCTTGGCCCAAAGTAACAAGTAGTTAAGAAAATATGTTTAGATTAAGAGACAAATCTGAAAATCTGTGAAAATATGAGTTTGCAAATAATCTTTTGTGTATTAAAGGAACAGTCCAGTATGCAATGCTATTTATACATATATATATATATATATATATATATATATATATATATATATATATATATATATATATATATATATATATATATATATATATAGTGCAGTCTGAACCCTATAGTATATATATATAGTGCAATCTGAACCCTAAACATGTTTTGTCAAAAAGCCAGTATTGTCACTATACAGTACACTTTCAAGGCATCACAAGTTCACATTTTACTCCAGCGCCCTTGTTGTTTGTGAACAGAAGTTCATAAGTCCTTTTAAGTGAATCAGTGCGCTGTATTCAGGTCAGATGACAAGGCTTTTAGTCACTTCGAAAAGTGCTAGCTGAGGAGTTTCGTCAAAGCTGACTAAAAGTGACCGAGGATGGATAATTTTGATGAACTTGATGAACCTGTGATGTCTTTACGGTGTTAAAGGAAAATAAAAGCCGAAACTTTTTTCATAGAATCTTGCAAAATCAGCACGTTACAATGGTGAGGGAAAAGCTGCTTTCTGTATTGCGTGTAATCACAACCTTAGTCTATGTCAACAACAACAACTTTTGTCAGGCATCTACATTGTCAGCTGAGGACATTACACAAAATAAACGAGAGTATTTGTTTAACTCTGAAACATGGATATGTGGAGTAATCTACTTTTGCTATAAAAAAACTTTTAATCTATATAAAAAACATACTTTCAAAGAACTTTAATTTTGTAATTTACCTGTATATGTTTGAGTTATAACTTAATTGAAACAACACAGCTGCAGTTTGATTGATATTATTTGGAATGCTGCAAAAAAAAAAAAAAAACGATTTATAAAATAAAATAAAAATAGAGTTATCTGTCTTTGCAAAATAACTCTTCATATATATATATATATATATATATATATATATATATATATATAAAGAAATGCATGAGGGTGGTACCAACCTGAGGTGGGTGCCCTCCTGCCCCCTCCAGAGCCACTCCGCCCTGCACTAAGACAACATCAAGGCCAGCACATCATGCCTCTCGCAGGAGTGCGGCACCACCCATGTCCCAGCCGGCCCCTAAGTCCTCTAAAAAGACGATGAAGCACCCCTGACACAGGCAACCTGGAGGTGTGGGAAGCTGCTCTTTCTCAGAAGATGGCGAGGACAGCACCACTCCTTCCCTCGTCGGAGGGCTAGATGGAAAATCTTTAGTTTCATTTTCTTTCTGTTCCACTGCTGGCTCAACTGCTAGCAGTACCAACATTTTCAAAGAAAGAGCAATTTCCTTTTCCTCTGGGTTACCAGGCTTGTGGGTTGGCAGTGAGCAAAGTGCTGCCTCCTCACGCTCGCCCATGACGCCTTCTATCGTCAGTGGCCAAGAGATCACAGCTCGGGGGCGCAATGCATCGCCACGCATCTTTGGCCGGTCCCTCTGGGGTCATGGGGTGTTCTGCTGCGATGAGCCAGGACGCAATGCCTTTGGCACTATCCTGCACAACTTCCCACTGCTGCACCACCATGGGTGTGTCAATTGTCCCTTTGGTTCCACTCGCATGAATTTTGGAGGTGTGGCTAGCACTACCCAACGCGTCTCGTTGGCTCATTTGGATAGTTTGACTTGGCTTGGAGATTCAGTTCAGATTCAGCTGCTGACTTGTTCTGTATGAGGAGATTGCTGTCCTACTGGTGAAGGATACAATCAAGCCTGTCCCTCCAGTCGAGATGAGGAAGGGGTTTTACAACAGTTACTTCATTGTGCTCAAGAAAAGCAATGGCCTTTGACCAATCTTGGATCTGCAAGTCTTGAATAGGGTGTTGTAGATGTTGATGCAGAAGCGCAGCATCAGATGCATTCAGCCCCAGAATTTGGTTTGCAGTGGTCGACCTGATGGATGCGTACTTTCATGTCACGATTATTCCTCGACACAGGCCCTTTCTATGATTTGCGTTCGAGGGTCATGCATGGCAGTACATCTCAGGGGAGCTATGTCCTGAAGTGGAGTCTGTTCGTGAACTGGTGTTCTTCTCGACGAGAAGACCCCCGAATATGCCCGATTAGAGTCATGCTTTCTTCCTGCAAGAGAAGTTGGCGTGTATGCTGTCACCCTCCACCTTGAAAGTGATGCAGTGGACGGCCGGTCCCTGGGTAAGCATGGCCCAGTACTCATATTAGCATGTGTGTTAGCATGTATACTTCCCCGGTAAGGTTTCCTGGTGAACCCAAGTCTTTCCTTTGACAGACAACTCTGTTAGTCTCTGCTGGCAGTTGTTCCATCCCTACTCTCAGGTAGGAACTGCCCGAGGGGACCCATGTCATATGTAGTACTGCCCCCTTGGTCAGTCCATATCAGTGTCTCCACATGCCACCTCCCTATGAGTAGGATGTGGCCTCTGTAGTGCCCTTCTCTTGGAGGGTTCACTTCCCCATCGTTATTGCCAAAACTCATAAAAAAAGCAACAAATAGGAATGATCTGAAGCAAATCTTTCACCGAAGTTCGAAATCCCTTTTGTTAAGATTTTTTTTTTTGTGTGTGCGTTTGGAATAGCAGGATGGTTATCTCCAGCAGCAATGTACGCTACTTTGGTCCCTGCAGGTGCCAAGGTCAGTGTATTTACGCTGGGGCATTAGGAAGGTTACGACCTTTGCATAGCATTTGTCTGACACACAACTGCTTGTCAACATTTATGACGCCACAGGGTCTTGATGGTGTTCAGGTTGTGGTGTTTTCCATAGACCCCTAATGCCATTATGACATAACTCGTGGTGACCGACAGATAGGGAATGCCTCGGTTACATACGTAACCCTCATTCCCTGATGGAGAGAATGGAAACGTTATGTCCCCATGCCACAACTTTGAACCAGTCACTGTTGCTGGGACATGTTCTCGACTTCTCAGCATAAAACATTATATACCTGTATGCCCCGGGTAGTGGCTTAGCATGCAAAAACTACTAGCCAAATTTCATTGGTGTTTTCTCTTAAAGTCAGAGAGGATTTGGGCTCCCAAGTAAACCCCTAATGTTGTCACAACATAATGTCTCCGTTCCCCTTCATCAGGGAGGTATATGTATGTAACCAAGACGTTCTTGAATCACACCCATATCAAAGGGCCTTAATCCTGGCCCAGTTTGTTAATGTGCCATATCCGAATCTGGGCACATATGAGATTTAAAAGCTTTAGCGAAGGCCAGTATGATCAGTGAATGATTTAACAATAGTTTTTGGTTCTCACATCATATCGGATTGTAGAATTGAATTCTAATACAAGTGTCTCGTGGACCACATTAAGTATTCTCGTTTTGCTTTTTTACAGGCTCAATAACCTGTCATTGTATGAAAAAAGACTTGTGTAAAGATTGTAAAAGTGCAACAACACTGATTTCATAGGGTTTATGCTATTTTAAATCCTTGCAACATCCTTCTTAAATCTGTTCTACCATCATTTCCATCATGCTTTGCTCTGCATCACATAAAACTCTGCACTCTCAGGGGAGGAACTTTTGCAAGAAAGGTTAAAAATCTAGCATAGCATTACTAGGCTCACTAATGTTACTTGCAGAGGTTAGCAGTATTGAACAGAGTGAACATATATTGCATTTTTGACATTTTTTTCACAAAGTAAAATCTGACCATGAGTGAGCATTGCATTTCTGCTGAAATGTGTTAAAGTTTTGCCTACCACAAGCACATTTGAAAGGGAAAATACCTTACCTTACAACATTTTTTACAATTAAAACATTAAACATATTATTACCCAATCTGCCTAAAGTGTCAAGATCAATGACATTGATTATAGTAGAGCATTTCTACAACTCTTATCAATAACAATATTGTGGGGCACAGAAACTGCAAGCAAAAAGGAAACCGTGGACACAGTATATTTGGACATTATGTTTTATACCCTCCTGATTTCAGATTCATAGCTGCTGTAGTTGATCAATTTCAATTTCAACTCAACCTCACAGCTAATCTGAGAGCTCTTTTATTGCTTTCTCCCAGAGTTTTACACCAGCAGCTGCTCCTCTGGAGACCAAAAGAGGGACCTTCTGTTATTTCTCTACCATATCCACTTGGTTTCATTTCATTCATTGTTCGCAGTCGCCATCTTCCAGACAGACAAATTGATCAGCCTGTACAGATGGACTTAAGCCATGTATCTTTCTGTAATGACGCCCTTGAGAAATGTCCTGGGTTCCAGGGTGCACTGTACATAAAAGTAGTTACACTACTAACCCAACTGCATTTTTTTCAGCAGACTGACAGCTTTTTCAATAACTACCTTAAAGCAGTTTAAGCAAGTACAGTAGTACTGTTTTTGTATTTTGTATTACAACCAAGTGAGATCAGGCAATAATCAAATATGCTCTTAATATTAATCAGCATTAACATTAGGAAGTCAGTTCTTTAAAATCAATTAATTGGAATGATCAAATGAATTAACTCTCTGTGCAACATAGACTACATCATGTCAAACAACTCAAACTACCACCTTTATTTATTTTTTCGTGTATTAGATTTTTTTTGTATATTTTTTCTTAAAACATTTCTTCATCTTCTTTCATGTTTTTATCTTCAATCATGTTTTTTTTTTTTTTCCTGTAATACCCTTTGTTTTAAAAGGCACTGTAGCAGTTTCAGTTACAAGTCAAATAAAAAAAAAATAAAAAATAAGTGAATTTTATAATGTCTTTGTCTCCTTTGTATTTATTGTTGCATAAAAAGCCTGGTGATCATGTTCTCTGGCATGATTAAAATTTTTTCTAAAGTGCATCTTTTGTGCATCAGTGGAATCAAGAACATCTGACCTTCTGTAAAAAGAAGTTCATATGATCAATGTCACGGATCAACTTAAATTTCATTAGAGACCTAGAAATCCGAAATAACTCTTCTTCATTTATCAAACAACTAAATTAAATTAAAGTTTTCAATATTCTAAAACTTTTTGTTTCTTTCCAGGTTGGGCTGAGGAAAAATAAAATAAAATAAAATAAAATAAAATAAAATAAAATAAAATAAAATAAATAAGACACTGCACTATTATATTCCATAATGATATATCATATTAAAATGATTATCTATAACTGAAGGACACTGTCTACTCTTTCCTCCAGCCCTACATTATCTTAAAAATGATCTCTGATATATTGAAAGGAAACTAGAGGCATGATAAGGATTAGGGGAAATTTGAAGATTAGTTTTAATGACAGGTCTCAGTTCTGATTTTCTCTCTTCAGACTTCAGCCTATTGGGAGAGGCACACTCATATTTGCCCATCTATTTTATCCCTCAAATGAGGTGACTTCAATTTTGGGTCTAGTAGAATGAAAAACTGTGACAGAAAGATGTATTCTGCTCTTGAGTCTGCAATGAGACATGATTCCCATACAGATATCCACCACAGATTTGACCTGTATGTGCAAAGAGTTTGTAGCAAGGCGAGCTTGCCTCAAAGCCTGTAAAGCTTTGAGGAAATATATACTGATATATGGAAAGCCTGAATATTAAAAATGCATTTTTCCACACACAAAAAAAGGGTTTGGTTTAGGTTTACCATCTAAAAGAAATTAAAATATCATGATGCACATATAATGACTTAATGACCTTGGGTTTCTCCTGTGTTGACGTTTTGTTATACAGTATAGTATATTCTGTATATAGTATATTCTGTTGGAATATTTGATTCTGATTGACTGGAATGTGTGCGTGAAAAAGTAAAATAAATAAAATTAAATACACAGGTAGTTCCAGACAGTTTAATCACTGTTGTAAATGAATGCTCTACTATATTCAGAGAGTGACACATATACACACAGAGACAGTCATTCACACACATGGATACACTCATGCACAAACATTAAGAAGCACAAAAACTTGTCAACGCTGCCTGGTGACAATAAAATAGCTTCACTACTGAAAAGCTGCATTATATTTCTCAACAAAAAGGTTGTAACGTCACTGCTTTTGAATTAATTAAACCTACAGCTCCACTATTAGCAGATTGTTAACAAAAGTAGCTTATATTTTTTCTTAAAATTGCTAAAGCATTTGATTTGTTTTCAAAACTGTTATTTTGCCCAAATGTTTCTGAGCAGTCTGTGGTCCTGTTCCACTGGTTACTTTTTTTGTCCGGACAGGACTTCACATACCTGACAGCCAGGTTTGAGCTTGCCAAGGTTTCTCCTAGCAGTTGTGGGAGTATGATCGTGTTTGGCATTAGATTAAAGTGTTTTTTACATACTGAGAACTAGGGGAAAAGTTTTCTCACATTGGTGTATAATTTGGGCATGTTGTTAAATAGCATAGTTCAGGTTCCTGGTCTGTACCAGTCTATTTACATGGCCAGAACACTTCTTAGTGTACTGTGCTCAGGCAATCTGCCAGTTAATATCCATTATTTACTGTAGGAGGAATTACCATTCTGATTTACTTTGCTGATCTAAAAGAGAAAGACTAAACTAAAGGTTAAATTTTAAATGTGCATATCTGCAAAATATTTTTTGTCAGTATTTCAGAGTAGACTAGCAAATTCAGATCGCCACAAATCTTACATGCAGTTGTGATCAAAATTTTACATGCACCTTGCAGTATCAACAAAAGGTTAATTATTTTTTTTACCAAAATAAGAGGGATCATACAAAATCCGTGTTATTTATTTTTTTTACTTAGTACTGACCTGAATAAGATGTTTCACATAAAATATGTTAACATATAGTTAACAAGAGAAAATAATCAAATTTATAAAATGACCCTGTTCAAAAATTTACACATGCTTGATTCTTAATACTGTTTTATTTTTTTTTTTTTTGGTAGTTGTTCCTGAGTCTGTTGATTGTCCTGAACAGTTAAACTGCCCACTGTTCTTCAAAAAAATCCATCAGGTCCCACAAATACTTTGGTTTTCCAGCATATTTTATGTATTTGAACCCTTTCCAATAATAACTGTATGATTTTGATCCATCTTTTCACACTGAGGAAACTGAGCAACTCATACACAATTATTACATAAAGTTTAAATGGTCACTGAGGCTCCAGAAGAAAACATAATGCATTAAGAGCCTGGAGGTGAAAACTTTTTGAATTTGAAGAACATTTAAAACATTAAAGTATCTTCTGTAGCTTCTAATGGGAAATGAAATGAGAAAAAAAAAAAATATATATATATACTAAATGTAAATGTAAATATATATATATATATATATATATATATATATATATATATATATATATATATGCGTATTTATTGCATGGACAGAGCAAAAATTTTGGTGTATGTTGATTATTTTCAGTTATGTTGTGTTAAAAATTAAACTTTCATTTATTTTAGATTCATTGCACACCAACTGAAATATTTCAGGTCTTTTATTGTTTTAATACTGATGATTTTGGCATACAGCTCATGAAAAAAGAAAAATTTCCTATCTCAACATCTCCACTACAAATAGGAAAAAGAGGCTACAATTTGCACAAGCTCACCAAAATTGGACAGTGACTGGAAAGACTGGAAAAATGTTGCCTGGTCTGATGAGTGTCGATTTCTGTTGAGACATTCAGATGGTAGAGTCTGCCTTGTTACCACTGTGCAGGCTGCTGGTGGTGGTGTAATGGTGTGGGGGATGTTTTCTTGGCACACTTTAGGCCCCTTTGTGCCAACTGGGCATCGTTTAAATGCCACGGCCTACCTGAGCATTGTTTCTGACCATGTCCATCCCTTTATGACCACCATGTACCCATCCTCTGATGGCTACTTCCAGCAGGATAATGCACCACGTCACAAAGCTCAAATCATTTTAAAATTGGTTTCTTGAACATGACAATGAGTTCACTGTACTAAAATGGCTCCCACAGTCACCAGATCTCAACCCAATAGAGCATCTTTGGGATGTGGTGTAACGGGAGCTTCGTGCCCTGGATGTGCATCCCACAAATCTCCATCAACTGCAAGATGCTATCCTATCAATATGGGCCAACTTTTCTAAAGAATGCTTTCAGCACCTTGTTGAGTCAATGCCACGTAGAATTAAGGCAGTTCTGAAGGCGAAAGGGGGTCAAACACAGTATAGTATGGTGTTCCTAATAATCCTTTAGGTGAGTGTATATATATATATATGTATATATGTGTTTATATATATTTTTGTATGGTGTTCCTAATAATCCTTTAGGTGAGTGTATATATAGCTGAATAATTCAGCTATTATTTTCTTTTACGGACTATATGAAAAAGGTTTTATGTGAAATCTCTTAAGTTACACTTTATTTTGATAGCCAACTTTAGACATTCTACCAACTATAAGTAACTACATGTCAACTACATGTCTACTAACTCTCAGAGCAGACTGTTAGGTTAGGGTTAGTGTTAGTAGAATAAGTTGACATATTCAGTTTTTTTTTTGCATTTTGCATGATCACTTTTATTTTGGTCAAATAATTAGCATTTTGCAGAGATTGCAAAGTGTATGTACAATTTTGACCACAACTGCACATGAACAAAAAGCCACAAAACTTTTATATTGGCTTATAAATGATATAATTGATAAAATCATATAAATTATATAATCACACATAAGATGAATTTTATCAATGCCAAAGTTTAGTTCTTCAATAAGTGTAGCACAATATAATAAAACTAGCACCATTACACTACTTTTTGGGTTAACCTACACAATAACTATATCAACTCTTGCACAATTCCAGCATTAATCTTCCTTTAATCTCTCCTTGCATTTATGCAGTGAACATAACATAGTATATAACCAGTGTCATAAACTGGACTGAAGAATGAAGAATGTAGATTAAGATGTTTTGCTTAGAACAATTTTTGAACAGACATAAAAAAGAATATAAACTATACCGAATAAGACATTTTGAGAATTCTGCAGTACAGAATTATTTTAATCCAGTAATAATTCAAATATCACATTTATTTTTCGGACTTGTGTAAAACACAAACTAGTAATTGAATGCTTGGTGACACACACCAACACATGCACGTACGCACGCACACACACACACACACACACACACACACACACACACACACACACACACACACACACACACAATGAAATATGAAAATAGCTAAAGCACTGTGATTTCTGATTAAAAATGGATTGAAACATCAATCTTATCTCACCCTAGTCCAAAACTGCATGCATACTGCTCTCCAGACTGATTATTCCTAGAGATAGCACAATTGCTCTGATGCTTTAATTGATCTGCTATAACAGCACAACAGCCAATTAAACAGGGTCGACTCATACTGCCTGTGAAACAGTGGGAGACATGTTTGCTTCACTGTTAGAAACAGATTTGCTAATAGTTAGAAAGCTATTTGATTGTTCATCTAAGCCCATGGGTGTAGAATATATATATATATATATATATATATATATCTATATATATATATATATATATATATATATATATATATATATATATATATATATATATATATATATATACACAGTACAGACCAAAAGTTTGGAAACATTACTATTTTTAATGTTTTTGAAAGAAGTTTCTTCTGCTCATCAAGCCTGCATTTATTTGATCAAAAATACAGAAAAAAAATTTAATATTGTGATATATTATTACAATTTAAAATAATTGTTTTTAAATGTATTATACTTTAAATTATCATTTATTTCTGTGATGCAAAGCTGAATTTTTAGGATCATTATCACATGATCCTTTAGAAATCATTCTAATATGATGATCATTCATTATAAAAAGTTGGAAACAGTTCTGCTGCTTAATATTTTTTCAGAACATGTGATAGTTTTTTTTAGGATACTTTGATGAATAAAAAGTAAAAAATAAAAAAGAAGCTAGGTTTTTAAAATATAAATATTTTGTAATAACAATATACACTACTGGTCAGTAATTTGGGGTCAGTAATTTTTTTGTTTTTCTTTCTTTTTTTTAAAATAAAATCAATACTTTTATTCAGCAAGGATGTGTTAAATTGATAAAAAAAGTGATAGTAAAGAAAATATATTATTAGAATATATATTATTAGAATTTATTTTTTTATTTTGAATAAATGCAGTTCTTTTTAACCTTTTATTCATCAAATATATTAGACAGCAGAACTGTTTCCAACACTCATAATAAATCAGAATATTCAAAAATTCAGCTTTGCATCACAGGAATAAATTATTTTTTTAAAGTATATTCAAATAGAAAACTATTATTTTAAGTTGTAATAATATTTCACAATATTACTGTTGTTTTTTTTTTCTGTATTTTTGATCAAATAAATGCAGGCTTGATGAGCAGAAGAAACTTCTTTCAAAAACATTAAAAATAGTAATGTTTCCAAACTTTTGGTCTGTACTGTATATATATATATATAGTGAGGTTGTAAAAGCCATTTTCTAAATTTTCTAAATTTTATATTTGATCCCTTGATCCAAAAAGAAAACTTAATTGCTTTTAAATTTGTACCAACCCAGAGTGGTCTTGCTTCACGCCGGGGTTAACGACACCATGGAGCGGCAGACGGAGACTCTGAAGAGGGACTTCCTGATCGAGACAGTGCGCAGCACAATGCCCGCGACGACGATCATCGTGTCAGGTTGAGTAGACTTTTTGCTTTAAATGAATGGTTATTATCATGGTGTAAAGAACAGAAACTGCTCTTTGTGAATAACTGGAATCTTTTCTGGAAGCGTCCTAAGCTTTTTCGCGCTGATGGCCTGCACCCCAGCAGGGTCGGAGCGGAACTCCTCTCGGGCAACATCTCCAGGACTCTACACTCCATATGACTAGTAAGTCAATTCTCAAATAACTGCTATGATGGCTTTTATTCTACCTGTTTAAATGATAGAAGTACTTGCGCTGTCCAATCTATTAAGACTGTGTCTGTACCCCGAATAGTGAGGTCAAAATATAAATTTAATGTAGGATCTAGAAAAAAATCTTATCGTGATTAAACCAGAAAAATGTTAAATAAATGAACAAAAACAATTTTTAAAGTTTGGGCTCATAAACATTAGATCACTCACACCCAAAGCAGTTATTATAAATGAAATGATCACAGATAATAGTTTTGATGTACTCTGCTTGACTGAAACCTGGTTAAAACCAAATGATTATACTGGTCTAAATGAGTCTTCTCCACCAAACTACTGTTATAAGCATGAGCCCTGTCAGACTGGTCGTGGGGGAGGTGTTGCAACAGAATATAGTGATATTCTCAATGTTACCCAGAAAACTGGATACAGGTTTAAATCATTCAAAATACTTCTGCTTAATGTTACACTGTCAGATATACAAAAGAAATCTATAGTGTCTCTTGCTCTGGCTACTGTGTATAGACCACCAGGGCCGTATACAGAATTCCTAAAAGAATTTGGAGATTTCCTCTCAGACCTGTTGGTTACCGTTGATAAAGCGCTAAATTTCGGAGATTTTAAAATTCACGTTGATAATACAAATGATGCATTAGGACTTGCGTTTACTGACTTAATGTCACCAGGCCCACTCATCATTTTAATCATACACTAGATTTAATTATATCGCATGGAATCGATCTTACTGATATAGATATCATTTCTCAAAGTGATTATGTTACTGACCATTTCCTTGTATCAGGCATTCTGCGTATTAATGATATTAACCATATGGCTTCGCGTTATCGTCCGGGCAGAACTATTGTTCCAGCCACCAAAGACAGATTTGCAAATAACCTGCCGGATTTATCTCAACTGCTCTGTGTACCCATAAATACACATGAACTAGACAAAATGACTGGCAACATGGGCACTATCTTCTCAAATACATTAGAAGCTGTTGCCCCCATCAAATCGAAAAAGGTTAAAAAAAATTTAATACCCACTCTCTCAAGAAAGAACCTCTTAGTCTTGAGTGCAAATGGAGAAAAATTAACTAGGAATTTTTTAGAATTGCGTGGAAAAACAGTATGTCCAGCTATAGAAAGAGTTGTTACCTGTAGCAGAAGAAAAGCTTCTCAATATTATTAACTTGTCGTTATCTTTAGGTCACATCCCAAAACCATTCAAACTGGTGGTTACTAAGCCTCTTATTAAGAAACCACAACTAGACCCTAGTGAACTGGCAAATTACAGACCCATTTTAAATCTTCCATTCATGTCTAAAATTTTAGAAAAAGTTGTGTCTTCTCAGTTGTGCTCCTTCCTACAAAAAAAATTATCTATATGAAGAATTTCAGTCGGGTTTCAGGCCCCATCATAGCAAAGAAACTGCACTTGTTAAAATTACAAATGACTTGCTTCTTGTGTCAGACCAAGGTTGCATCTCACTGCTAGTTTTACTTGATCTTAGTGCTGCGTTCGACACCACAGATCACGACATACTTATAGATTGATTACAAAACTCTACAGGTATTCAAGGGCAGGCTTTAAGATGGTTTAGATCCTACCTGTCTGATCGCTACCACTTTGTTTATTTAAATGGGGAGTCATCTCATTTATCACCAGTAAAATATGGAGTGCCACAAGGATCTGTCCTAGGTCCTCTGCTATTTTCAATATACATGTTGCCCCTTGGTAATATTATTAGATAATACGGGATTAGTTTCCACTGTTATGCTGATGATACTCAACTATATTTCTCAACAAGACCAGATGAAAATTCTAAATTATCTAAGCTAACAGAGTGTGTTAAAAATGTAAAAGATTGGATGACCAATAATTTTCTCCTATTAAATTCAGATAAGACAGAGATATTACTTATTGGACCAAAAAACATTACACTGAATCTCATAGATTACAATTTGCAACTAGACGGATGAACTGTTACTTCCTCTACAGGAAAAATCTGGGTGTTATATTAGACAGCAACTTGTTGTTTGAAAATCATATTCCCCATGTTACAAAAACAGCATTCTTCCATCTTAGAAACATTGCCAAGCTATGAAACTTTAACTGTTTCTGATGCAGAAAAGCTAGTTCAATATCTTCAATAAACAAGCTACAGGTAGTCCAAAATGCAGTGGCTAGAGTCCTTACCAGGTCAAGAAAATATGATCATATTACCCCAATACTACAGTCTTTGCACTCACTTATTAAGTTCTGTATCAGTTACAAAATAGTATTACTTACTTATAAGGCCCTTAACGGTTAAGCTCCTGCATACCTAACTAGTCTTCTACCACACTACAATCCATCACGCTCCCTAAGGTCACAAAATGCTGGACTTTTGGTAGTACCTAGGATAACAAAGTCTACTAAAGGAGGTAGCGCTTTTTCGCATTTGGCTCCCAAATTCTGGAATAGCCTTCCTGATAATGTTCGGGGTTCAGACACACTTTCTCTGTTTAAATCTAGATTAAAAACACATATCTTTGGCCAAGCATTCAAATAATGCATCTCATAATTTTGGACTGCAGTTATATCTGATCAAATGCGCATTATTATTCTTTAGCTTGGGTTAAACGAATTAATTTTACTTGGCTTGAACAGCAGCTACACTAATTACGTCTCTATTTGTTTCTCCGTTTTGCCACGGGATTTACGTCCCGTGGTAACTAGGATTTACACAAGCACCAGTCTGGATCCAGAACATCTGCAAAAAGATGATGCCAACCCCTCAGAGGACCTCAGATGATGCTAACCCTGAAACAACTTACATAACTACCACATTTTGCTATAAGTTTGATTGCATAATTGCTGTTAATAGTGTTAATTGTCTGTTTGTTTACATCTTTAATTGATTTTTCCGCAAATTTCTGCCCAATGCACATAAACTGACATCTGTCATCACTGATAAGCTACTACTAAATATTGTAGAAACTTAATTTTCTGTAAGTTGCTTTAGCAATGATTTGTATCGTAAAGAGCGCTATACAAATAAATAAACTTGAATTCTTTAGTAGTAGCAGCAGACTAAATGACTTCCCAGATTGTGTGGCATAAATGTGTTCAACTATATCTTCATCAGAGATGCACATACATTCATCAATGTATTGTTGTTGGTTTAGATTGTGAATTACCCTGGCTCCCCAAACTTAAAAAGTTTGTCATGTAATGGTTACTGTGAGAATCCACAACATTTTGCTTATAAATAATGCATTTTAAAACTGTATCATTAATTGTATTAATCATTCTGCAACTTGTTACAACATCTAAGATAAAGGAATACCAAACTACATTGTGCACTTTTTTCCCCATGTCCCAAAGAACATACAATATTCATAAAATTCTTACTTGAAACTCTAATGCAAGATGAAACAAAGTGAATAGTGGTTTCTCTTAAGTAAGCATGGTGTCTAAAGGGGATATATTGTTAAAAACAACCAACCAACCAAAGTGTTAGAGGCTATGGATACTTTATATGTATACTAGTGTTATAGGCTATGTGACAGATAGCCTACTATTTGCATCTCAGTGCATTGTAGTATATTATAAAATGATATGCAATAATAGCAAATTCAGTGTACAGGATTACATATATTAAAATCAGTCAGGACACAAATCAAGATGTGAGGTGAGAGTACTACCCACTGAGTCACAGTGCTGCCTTCTGAGATGATATGCAATGGGAAAATGGAGAATAAAAAGAATAAAAAGGCGGATTCGGAATTGGGTTGGTCACATCAGTAGCTAAACCAGTATCCTTACTCTCCACACCACTTCTGTTATCTTTGCCAACAAGAAGGACTATTTGCACTTGTGAAAAAAAAGGTTATTGTAATGGTAAAAAAGTGTAAAAAATTTACTGTTAATTAGCTAACTGTAAGTAAAAACAAAAGTGATATTATAATAACATTACATACTATTATACATATTATTGTAAATAAACGTAATTTAACTGTAAATTATTGAAATAGTTTTTTCATTGGTGGTATACAAGCACAAAATAACTACATGTTTGGCACGTAAAAACAACAACACAAAAACAAACAAAATGTCTAATAGTTTTGCTGATCCACGAGCATGCTGTTGGAGCAGGTGGACAGATGCCATCTGGTATGGATGCAGAAACACACAGCTTGCAGCATTTAATTAAGATTTTGTGTTTGTTGCCTCATCCCCCTAAAATGTAGGCTACACACCGTCACTAAAACACAGCATGATAAAGGATGACATTGATGTATGTCTCATCTCCATCCAACTAAAGAAACATAATGAGTATTAAGTACACACGAGATGATTACAATGATTTATGAGGAGCAGCATTTTTTGTGTAGTTGTAGCAAGGGGAAACACATGTGGGACAGTGTAACATGCTGTAGGCTGATTCAACCTTTAGATACCAGAAAACTTTTTTTTTCTCTCTTTCTTTCTCTTTGTACATAAACATGTTAATCTCTGATATGCTGATGTGTATGTAAATTTGAGTTGCATAATTAAACTCTTCTCATGTAGACAAGCGAGGGCTTACATCATGTTAAACTATTATAGCTTGATATATTGCAATTATTATTGTTGTTGTTGTTGCTTCTGTTGTTATTATTGACTTTATTATTATTTATTAGTAGACTGCATGCTTTTACAGACAATCTGTAAACTGAAGACCATGACACATTTAAAGAAAATAAAGTGAAAAAAAATGGTAAGTAGTATATGGAGTGAATTCAAAAACAAGGGAAAGAATATGATCCAAATGCAGATAATACTTATAAGTATAAGAACCAAAATACACAAAATAACAAACCAGGAAACACAAGGAATAAAATCAAACACACCAGAGCACCTTAACAAACAGCCATCACTGGACATTACCCTATGAAAAACACAGGAACACTGAGCTTATATACAAAAGGGGTAACAAGCTAACTAGACACAGTTGTACACAATAAAGGAGTAATCAACTTGAAAACTACAAAAGGACTGCAAACATGTCAGAGAGAATCAGAAACCAAACACAGCGAACTACAAACTAAAAGTCAGACACAAAATGAGCACAAATACACAAAATACCTGACAGGGCCCCCCACCAAAGCAACGACTTCCAGACAAACAACCAACCAAAAAATGAAGTTTAAAAGGGTGGTGAAGCTGAGGAGGACTGGGGGAAGAACAATGGGCCAGGCCTGTGTGGTGGATGTGGGTCTGGAGACTGAGGCCAGGATTGGAGGTGGCAGAGCAAGGAACTAGGGCAGAGCCAGTAGGGTGGTGAACTAGGACGAAGCAAGAGACCAAAGTGGAGCCAGAACCAGGGTGGAGACATGGTGAGGCTAGCAGAGCTGGAGACCATGGAAAATCTGGTGAACACAGTGGAATAAGCAATAGTCACCATGAAACCAGTGTAGCTGAAGACCACGGTGGCGCAGGTGGGATAAAGAGCCGAAGCAGAGCTGGAAATCACCACACTGAAACCGACAGACCTGGAGACCACATTGAAGCAGGAGACCACCAAGATGGATTAGAAGACCACTAGCAGAGATACACATCATGTTGAAGCCAGCAGATCAGGAGGCCATGGTGGAGCAGGAACTGGGAGCACAGAGAATCCAGAGATGACCTCCATGGCCATTACAGAAAGCAGAGGGAGTTCAGGGACGGCCTCTGTGGTGTTAACAGAGTCAGAGGAGAAGGGGAAGCCTGTGTGGCCCAGAAACACAAGATGGTGGTTGCCATCACTGGAAGTGCAACCTACAATGGAAGAACCTTTGGGACCACTGAATCTGGGATCACCAGGACTACTGAACTTGGGATCATGAGACCACCAAACTTGGCACCACCGAGACTAACGGATTTAGGATTACCAGACTTGGGAGCGCTGACCACAGCAGACCACATAATTTTTGGGTGAACTATCCCTTTAAGAGCACTGAAACTACAGGGTTCGACCGACATCAGAGGTGGATCCACCACACTGGGCAGATGGTACTGACCAATGTTGTACATGGTGAAAAAAAAAAAAATGTCTTGGGCTTTCTGTGGGTTAGTCGCTGGTTCCACTGAGTTGCCTGATGAGTAACAGAATCTGCTCTTCAAAGTCCAGTAAGGAACATAACGGTAGCATAATACAATAACATGAAGTAAGTTGTGATTTTAATGGTTCATTGTGTCCATGCTGATAGAAAACAGTAATTAGATTAGATTAGATTCACCTTTATTGTCATTGCACATGTAAGGTACAAGGCAACAAAATGCACTTAGCATCTAACCAGAAGTGCAATAAGAAGTAAGTACAGGATATACAGTGTGTAAGCTGTGTAAGTTGCACCTCCTTGTTCATCCATGGCTTCTGATTAGGGTACGTTGTGATCTGTTTCTCTGTTGTAACACTGTCAGTGGTGGTGTTAATGTAATCTAGTACAGAGGAGGTATAGATATTAATGTTTGTGTGAGAGCCACAGGCAGCCTGAGAAGCAAACCTACTCCAGTCCATGTATTGAAACCTGTCCTTAAGTAAAAAGTCTGCTCCATTTGGCCACACTTTGATGGTCCTCACTGATGGCTTCACACGATTGATGAGGGGTGAGTACTTAGGGGTGAGAAACAAAGAAAGGTGATCAGACTGTCCCAGGTGGGGGAGGGGGGTCGAGATGTAAGCTCCATCAATTTTTGTGTAAACATGATCCAAAGTTTTGTCTCCTCTAGTGTGGCAGGAAACATACTGATGGAATTTGGGGAGCACTCTCTTTAAGTTGGAGTGATTAAAATCACCCACAACAATAAAAGCAGCCTCTGGGTGAGCAGTCTGTTGTTTACTAATGGCCACATGCAGTTCTTTCATAGCAAGCTTGGCATTAGCATCCGGTGGAATATAGGCTGCAGTTATAATGGTGTAAGTGAACTCCTGTGGCAGATAAAAAGGTCTACACTTAACCATGAGAAACTCTAGGTTAGCTGAGCAGTGTCTCCCAACACCAAGCTTTGTTAACGTAAATGCACAATCCTCTGCTTTGGTCTTTCCGGAGACATATGCCGTCCTATCTGCCCGGAGCGTGAAGCGTCCGTCCAGCTCAATAGCAATACTGGGTATGTCGCTGTGTAGCCATGTTTCTGTGAAAACCATGACATTGCAATCCAAAAGTCTCTTACTGTGGGTGATGCGAAGTCATAACTTGTCCATTTTGTTCACCAATGACCGCACATTAGCAAGGAAAATGCTGGGTAAAGAGAGCCGGAGCTGTGTTAGCTTTAGCTTAGCTCTTAGCCCTCCGTGCTTCCCCTGCCTTTGTTTATTATCTCGATGCTGCCTGTCGGGCGTGTAGAGTGTGTAGACTCGGATGTTCTGTAGATCTCAGGGATGAGTCAAGGATTGGTGATAAAACTGTTGGAAAAGTGCACACCAATATCCAAAAGCTCCTGTTGGGTGTAAGATGTTAAGGCAAAGCTGTTCAGTATGAACAGGCCCGAGATGAGCAGGAAAAATACTGCAAAATTGCAAAAACTGGAGAGACGCTGAGCCTCGCGATGTGAACACACCGCCATCTTGGTCACATATCTTGGTTACATAATAGACTCATCCCTAACATTAATTTGGTTGGCAAGGTCTAAAATTCCTAGGTGTAATCCTTGAGGGAGCTGTAGCCCTGAAAGAGGAGGAGCTGTACTCCCACAGGTACTGTTGGATCCATAGTGTATGGTTGGGTCTTCTGTTATGCCGAGTGAACTCAAAAACTTGGGAAAGGACGGGATCCAAATGCAGATAATACTTCAATTAAATATAAGAGCCAAAATAAACAAAATAACAAACAAAACACAGGTGCAAAAGAGTAATCAACTAGAAAACTGACAAAGAAAATAGAAGGAAGATCAAACCCGAGTACTGACAGAAAACTGCAAAGGACTACAAACATGGTACAGGTAATCAGGAACCAAACAGGGCAAACTCTAATAGTGTTGCTTTCGTCAACGAAAATTATGACTAAATATCGTCATCAACGAACCTTTATCATGTGACGAAAACAAGACGAGATGCAACGTAAATGCTGGTCATGTGACGATGACTATAATTAAATGTATAATGCAATATCATTTACGAATAAAAACGAGACAATGTGGTTTACAAAATAAAAACTATGCTAAAATGTCTCTTCATTTTCGTTGACCAAAACTAGATGAAACTAAATGTTTTAACGTTATTTCATCTCGTTTAGTCATTATTTATACTCACTGCGCAGACGCGACTGACGTCATTTCCTCAAGTCCCACTCGGGGCATTATTTAGATGACAACAAACAAAGTTAAGCGGGATTTATACTTTCACCTGGCTGCGCTGACTGCAAGCGCACCTTCCCAAACGGACGAGGCTTTTATACTTGCCGCGTTCGCTGTTGTACTATTCTTTGAAACGACAGGGGAGCGACGAGGAGTAATTGTCCTCTAAAATCATAGGGAATCACCAGTGAGAAGTCATTTGCCAGTACAAGTCTTGTGATGAATGAGTTGATGAATTAATAATTTCTTTGTGTGAAAACTTAAAACAATCTTAAACTATTTGCTGTATTTCGCATCAAACACAAGACAACTTTAAGCAAATAGTGTATAATTAATATCTAAATGAATTCCAGTTCTATTTTATACAATAAAAATATAACATACTTCAAATAAGAACCGTTGGACAAACTATGCAAACTTTTTTTTTTTTTCAAAAAAATAGTTTTAACTTCACATTAAACTGCTTCTGTTTCACACAAACGCCGACACAGACATGCATGTTCGGCTAGAATCGCCCTGAACTCGTGCATGTTCGGATGCGGAGCTATGAGGAAAGTTACAAAAAATGCTGCGCACTCAAAGCGAACATCCAGCAACACCACGATGACGTCATATTTTCCACGCTCACCTAAGCGAAATTGCGGACACATCAAGTGTAAATTAGCCTTGACACAGAGAAAGGGATCGATGGCCGGCCAGCCGGGGTTCGTCTTTGGGAGAAAAATTAGCAGATTATTATTATTATTACTTTCATTGTTTTTATTTATTTTATATAAATTTATGTGTGTACTTCTAACATGTTTGGTTGGTAAAATAAATGTTGTAAATTCAAATCAGAGTGTCTTCCGTGTCTGGAATGGATGTATTTTTAAATCTATAAGGTAACAATAATATAATAAGATAACCTTGATTGAAATGGGTTTGGCTAAAAGAAAATGTTGGTTTCGTCTATACTTCTAGGTACTTATACTATATTGGCTGGGTTAAATAGAATTGCATTACTAAAAAGAGACTAAAATACCATTTTCATTGATTAAAACTAGACTAAAATGTCATCAGTTTTCGTCGACTAAAACTAGACAAAAATGTCATCAGTTTTCGTCGACTAAAACTAGACAAAAATGTCATCAGTTTTCATCGACTAAAACTAGACTAGACTAAAAAGAGTATGAACATGACTAAAACTAATAAAAACTAAAATGACAGCTTCACACAAAGACTAAGACTAAAATTAAAACAGGCCGCCAAAAACAACACTAAACTCTAACATGAAAGTCAACAACAACAACAACAACAACAACAACATAAAAAAACCCTGAAACAGTAAGAAACAGAAAATGTGGTCTGGTCAAGTCACCTTTATTTATATAGCTATTTATACAATACTGGTTGTGTCAAAGCAGATTTACAGTGTCAACAGGAAAATAGTTTGTCAGTAATGGAAGAAGACAACAACAGTTTTTTTCAGATAAAGAGTAATTTTCCAAAAAAAGGTCAGTTCATTGATGATTCAGTGATGTCATCATCCAGTTTAGCTTTCTTCCAATAGTGTCTTTGCAAGCAGTCAACCATCCCCAACTAAGCAAGCCAAAGGCGACAGCGGCAAGGAACCAAAACTCCATCGGTGACAGAAATGAAGAAAACCTTGGGAGAAACCAGGCTCAGTCGGGGAGCCAGTTCTCATCTGGTAAGTAATGCAATACACAAAACATGACTTAAAATGATTAAAATAAGACAAACAAGCATGAAAATAAGGTAAAACAGCTACAAACTTCACAATGATTTTTATTTTATTTATTTTTTTACATTGACAAACCAAGTTTCACACTGTCTTGGAAACCCAGGACAAATGAGGTGGCCTAATTTTAAAAGTGTGATTTCTAGACCTCGGTCATTACACCAGATGCACCAGAGGAAATATTAGCCTGGCCACTACTGTATATCATTGAATTATTATTATTATTCTGCTGGTCATATGCTCTCCATATAACCATGTATGTGACAAATAAAAATCTTGAATCTTGAATCTTGAAGTATATTTCCATTCATATTTAATTTTTTTAGCACACCAGGATGACTATGAAAATGAAATTATCAGCCATGGCTTCCTGTTTCACAGGTGGATGCTGCACACTGGTGGTGGACGAGGATACTCCCCCTCACAATGTAAAGCGCTTTGAGTGCCTAGAAAAGCGCTATATAAATGTAACAAATTATTATTCTTACTATTTGTAATGTAAATATGAGGAACACAGAGGCCAAATTCCCTTAATCATGCATCACAGTGAGGAAAAACCAAAGAATATAGTCCTGATGTGCAGCAAAAGATTGTTGAGCTTCACACAAATAGAAAGTGGCCATAAGAAAATAGCTTAAGCACTGAAAATTCCCATTTTCAACATCATAGCAATATGCCTATTCAATATGCGGATTTGCTTTGAAAAGGATTTGTGTCTATACTGTCTTAATGCAAGCCAAGGGGCATGGGACGTGTGGGGACATGGCCAGAACAATGTGGGGAGACACTTGCTTACAGTCAAGAAGGAGTTTATTGATTCACAAATTACATTTAAGACATTAAAGTTGACCCTCCTCACAGAGGCCCCAACCAGAACTAAATCCTGAAAGGCAAAGTAAGCCCTTTAATATCCAAGGGTCAAACCATCTCATAAACACGGGTTATAACTAATCAATTGGATATAAAATTCTAAATAAATTGACATCAATATTACCAAAATAAATACAATAAATAAACAATACAATACATAAAAAAGTACCCCATGTGTAAACTGCTATATTTTTAATGTTGTGGACCTAATTTTCATACATGGCATCATGCATTCTATCAAATAGTAACAGATAAAAAATCAAAACCTGACTGTCCCTGCTAGAAATCTTATAATGGGCCAATGTTGGAACTTCCAACAGGACAATGATCCAAAAACAAACATCAAAATTGGAACAAAAATGTGCCATTCAGGACAAAATGAAGATTCTGCCATGGCCATTCCAGTCCTCTGACCTGAACCCTATAGAAAATGAGAGGGGTGAACTGAAACACCAACTTAGAGCTGGGAATCTGAAGGGACTGGAGGGATTCTGGATGAAAGAATGGGCTCTGATCTTATGTCAGGTGACCTCCAAACTCATCAAGCTCATCGGACTCCATTATCTTGTGCATCTTCTACATCGATCGTGACACACCAGTCCTCGGACTTGGTCTGAGACACAACCTGTTTGAATGCGAGCATGCTGAACTTCAGTCCACCGACTGAGCGGTTCAAAGGACGCTAATCTAAAATGGACATTGGACTGATTACATACGTGGTTCAGAGCCGGTCATGTTGAAGGGGTGTTCCCAAAGTGTCCTCCGACGCACCTCGAGTTCCTGAAGAGGAATAAAATTCTTATTCTCCTGTTAGATTGGGTTAGATTTTTGTACATTTTTAAAACAAAAGATCAAAAGGATTAACAATGCAGATTCATTTTCACAAGTTTCCTTGTTCATATTTACCTAGGGTACCTAATAATTGTGACCACTACTGTCAGCATTTCTGGCACTTTAACACTTTTGGCAAAGGATTGTAGAACAATGTTGATCCCACAATGCCTTGTGCAAGTTTATCTTCTACAGGGATTGGACTGAACCCGGTCAGCTCTCCTCATTTTGTAGCAGTAGGCAGACACTCAGTTGTGTGGACTCAAAGTCTTAAGAGCCAGAAGCAGTCTACACATGAGGATGGACAGTGCTATAATGCTACATGACATTCTAAATATTGTGTGGAGGGCATGATTGTGCAGTAATTGAGGGTTACCATGGAGAAAACGTGTTATGAATGTGAGGAATACAGAGGTATTAAAATCTGCCATCAGTCATCATTCTCACCAGATATCTCTCATGGGTGGATGTGGCTACAACCAACTTGCCAGCCCTTGTGCACATTGTGTGGAAAATGGATCAGTGAATGCTGAATGTCCACATAATGTCAGTTGACACTATTGTTTGCAGTATTAAGCCACTGTTTATTCTACAGGCTTAAGTTTCAGGCCAGAAACACAGGCCTACTCTATGCAAGTACATAAATGCAGCTGTGAATGCTTGCCTATGTCTGTCCCATTGTACACTTACAGTGTGCTCAAAGGGACTATAGAGTTAGTTTCAAATGACATGCAATGCGTATTGCATAATTATTTGCCTGCATTTGTAAAATTCCAAATATATATACTTTGATAGATACTTTTGAGCACTTACTCAACATTTCTGTGAATCTTTTATGTAGATCTTGTTATGTGTTCCGTATAGTCTGTCGGTTGTTTAGAACCTGAGGTAGAAATTACTGACTAATGAATGATTTACTTGATTGAGATGGCTTTATTTAAAGAAACACTCAAACTAGTTAGCAAAACTGTCTGATTTATACAGTTTATTCACACACTAAATCATGTTAGGTGGTACAACTGTAAGACAGATATAAAGTACAGTAGAATATTAACCTATAAATGATTGAAATTTAACCTGAAATGCATCCTGTCACTTTGAGAAGTACTTGGAATTTTAGCTAGCTAAAATAGCTAGTGTGCAAAACTGGTCTTGTTTCACTTGACAAAACAAGAGTTAATAACATTTATGTGTTTCTGCTCAAAATTCAGTTCAACATAATGCAACTCTTTCTTTGGAAGCCTCACAACAATAGGCCTACACATTTTGGATGTCTTCCCTATTTACACACTTCCTGATATTTTATGGCAATAAAATTAAATATAACAATATACCCCTCTTTCAGATTGAAAAATGGATAGGTTTAGCTAGAGGTCAGGTTAGACGCTCAACATCTACAGTGTAATGCTAATAAATTAAATTATTGTGACTGTATTGGATGCCTTACCATACAGTAGAAGTAGACAGAAGAAAGCTACATATATGGAGGTGTTTGTTTACTTGTGTAGTCTGTCTGGCCTTTAGTTTTACCATGCAAACTTTTAAGCCATACTACACACCTACACACTTTAAAAACCTCTGACAAAGTTTAACAGCATGCATAATATGCATTTTGAGCTTGTGTTTTGAAAAAGAGTTTGAACTCAAGAGGGAATACAGTAAATGCATTTCTCAAAGGCTTGGCAAAAGTAAACAGCCTGTAGTTAAGCTAATGACATATTTCTTGTTTATTCCAATTATTAATATTATGTTAATAATTAATATTAATATTAATTATAAAATATGTGAGAGATGCTTTCATCACACAAACACTAAAGATGGTGTATCCCTTAATGTTACAAAAGATTTTTGTTTCATCAGTAGAGACATGAACTGAAAGTTCAACTGTGTCTCCTCTGTTTTTCATTCACTTGATCTTAATCATTGCTTTAACCTATGTTATTTAGTTATTGATTGCACCACTGATTGGCACTATTTAATCTCTGACCTAATTGATTTTTGTGTGCACCTCAGCTTTAATCTATACTTAAAGTCTGCCAGATATTATCCTGTTTTTGAGTCTCTCCTCCCTGGTTTGTTCTGGGTCTACAAGCTCCAATTCTACTTGGTAATTGAGAGGTCTCTCACCATGGCAACCCAAGTTTGATTCCGAGCTACAACAACAGTCTTGCATTGTAAACCAAAAGTTTGATCTACAACGGGGTGTCAAACTTAGCAGTTTGTAGGGACACAGTCTTGCAGATCTCCGCAGGGCTATTTGCATCTCTAATTTGGTCCAAGTTCACTATGTGTGTTCTTTCCTTTGAATGTAGGCTAATTTTCTGCTTCAAGTATTTCAAAAAGCCACCAAATTACATTTTTTTGTGTGACTCACCTGATCTACTCTTGGTTAAAAAAAAAAAAAAAAAAAAAAAAAAAAAAGTAGACTAGAGGTTGGTTATCAAGTCTCTAACCATAGCAACCTGGGTTTCATTCCCTAGCTGGGCACCCTAGTGTTACACTTCCTCAGGTAATGTTTTTAATGGTCTGGGAAACAAAACTATTTCAATACAGAGCAAAAAAGAAGAAATATACAGTATACCATAAAAATGATTAATCATCTGACACAGCAATGAATGTGTTCATAAAATTGACTGATCATACAGCAGAAAAAATGTTCAATGTACAACTGCCTCTACATAATATTACGGGGGACTGGGACTAGTTGTCACAGCAAAGTTGACACAAGGAATATATGGCTATACAGTAGGTATAATGATACATTTGCTTATTCTTCATAAATACAGATTATTAATGCAATACGTATTTTAACACGTATTGATAACATATATCACACAATATGGTCAAAGTACACACAGACTTAATACTATTCATAATGTTATCAATAAGACTGCACTGACATGTGGATGAGAACAAAACTTGAACCAAATTTAGCTGGATAATGATAATTGTAGAGATTCTTTATAGCTGAATCAAATTAGATTCATAATTGATGAACTTTGCCCTATTATTGAACTGAACTAAATCAACACTGAACTGACTTGAGCCGAATAATAACACTTTAGTGCTGCTTGATAGCTGACTTAAGTTTGCTTCATAACTAATGATATTTGCAACATTTGAACTAAATTGTGCAGAATGATGACATTATTAACTTTTTAGAGCTGCTTTAAAGATGAAATTTGCTGTCAAACAATATGCATCATATAGTATTGTAAATGCTATATAAATGTGAAATGACCTGACAAAAAAAAAAAAAAAAAAAAATAGTTGTCCCGTTACCCTTCTTTATGGCATTTAAACTTTGTTGAACAAAAGAATTTTGTCTTCTATAAATGAAGACTTACACACACACACACATATATACATACATACATATATATATATATATTCATATCCCCATTATGGGAAGCTTTTGGGAGTTATTGCTTCCTTTGATATGTCGTATCATGCACTTTGTATAAAAGGCCCTAGTGTATTACACTTCTGAGAGCTGTGAGCTGTCACGTTTATTGAGCCCAGCAGCGCTCCTTACGGATTCACATCTATCTTTCCATCCTTATATCTGTCAGAGCTGGAGACCACCCTATCTCCCCTCCCCACCTCCGATAATGCATGTCACTTCTCATCTGTATCATACATAGGTTCTGACAGCGCGAGATGACACATCATTTGCATTCAGCTGTGCGTAGAGAGAGTGGAATGCTTGGCATGTGTGACTTTTTTGTTAAACATGACAGTCATATGGGATTATAAATTACATGGGAATAGCATTGATGCTGTTATGAGACAGTGGCCCATGAATTGTTTCAGAAAAGCACATCTCTGTTGGGGAAGCAAGCTGATAATGTATCATTGAAGGGTATGTAGTGTGAAGCTGTGCGGAAAACTAATGGACAACATCTTAATAAGTGAGGCTAGACTCAGGCTTATGCTCTCATGGGCGATTTGAAATAACTCTTCTGGAAAGAGCCGGCATGAGAAGGGATGGCTGCTCGTAAGAATAACTGCCATGAAGTTATTGCTTATTCAATTGTCCTGGCTATAGCCAGGTTAACTTCTCATTTACTTGAGATTTAAATGTATTCATTTCTTATCTAGAAAATTCAAACATTCAAACCATGCACTGTAATTCATGCAAAACTATTTCATAGATGACACATTGTTTGAAACAGTGGTGAGGACAGTTGACAGACACAGAGGTTTTAACTGTAAGAAATGGCAAAGGCTAACATTCATTATTAATTAGGTTATGCACAAATAATAATAATAATAATAATAATAATAATAATAATAATAATAATAATAATAATAATAATAATAATAAAAAGCATTATTACAAACCTGTATTCAAAAAATATATATTTTGAAGGATGGTGATAACCAAGTTTTGGTCACCACTGACTTCCATTGTATGAAATCAAACAAAAAGACACTCAGATTTATCCCTTAAAGAAAAACACGTTAACTTCACATGTTCATCCACGTACAAAATCGCATGTGAAATTTGCAAAACATACTACAGTATATGAAATGTGGTTTTGGAACATTTTCATAGTGTTAATTTGGGAAACCCATGTAATCACATTCCCACGAGTCCACATTTGTTCATATGTAATCACATGGGTTTCACACATTTACACCATAAAAATGTTCCAAAACCACATTTCACATGTGCTTTACATGCATTTCAAATGTGATTTTAACATGTAATTGCATATGTGAAGTTCCTGTGGTTTGTCTGTAAGGGAACAAAAATGTTAACAAGCTTACAGAGAATCATTTGAAGAGAATAATTTCATTAAATTAAATTGCATTTAAATTAATAGTCTGGCAGTGTCTGTCACAGGATTTTGTTTCTCAGCTGATAGATACATGGGACAGCGACTGACATTTAAAGTATGAATCAGGCTTTGACTTTCCGGTTCTAATCTACACTATTGTAAATTTTTATTTAAATAAACCAAAATTACAGCTGCATATCAGTGCATGTTTTAGCAATGAGAGCATATTTATCTGTTTGTATTTTGATGTGTTGTGATTTTACTAGAACAGAAAGCTGTAGAAAAGCTATTGGTTAAATTGTGTACATGCAATGAAAGAACACAGCATAACATAAAAAAAAAAAATAATAATCATGTATAGATCGCCTCTCGTTTTATCACACTAATTCAAATTGGAAATCATAAAGATGGTTCCTCTATATTTCATTCATCCCAGCCAAGAGATCTTTCCTAAAGCAAATTGGCCTTGGCAAGAGGTGTCAACATGTCAAACTCGTCCCCACTGTGAATGATGTCATGTGGAGCTGGGGAAGGTGGACGGTTTCTGAAGCAAGCTGCAACTGCTACGGCAAACACTAGTCATATATTTGAATGTTGAGCAGCGAGCTCATTGGCTACCGATACAGGAGAAAACCAATCAGCTGTGCCATGTGATAATGATGTCATTAGGTCAGATTGATTTAGTCCTATCGGACTGTGCCATCTAGAGTTTTATGCCAGAACTCTGTATTTCTGTCCTGACAACTCTCTGAGGGATTGGCATGGTAATGTATTTGGTATTGGCGGAATAGATCTGCTATGGTGCTGCTGTTGTTGTATCAGAGCAAGTACCAAGACTTGCTACTGCCAATACATCCACAACATGCTGCTGAGAGCATGTAGGAAATACTGCTGCTGCACATATAACACATATGAATAACCCCCCAACAAAGCAGGAGACACTGAACACAATACAATACAAGCCAATATATGCATGCCGCTGAATATAGGGATAAACTGCTGCATCAGTGGACATGCATGCATCCACACACTTGAAGATGAACAGACAAGAAAAGACAAGACACCCCCTAACAAAGCAGAACTATCCCCAAGACATATGTACTGCTGCTGCTCTGAAGAGCTATGTGAACCATATGTATTACTATCAATGTGTGCCTGGGCTACCACGCCGACCAGATTAACACTAGTGGCCTATGATTATGTGAGCCTTGGCTACCACGCCAACCGGCTTAACAATACTGGCCTACAATTTTTTGTGCATGTGTTTGAGCGTTGGCTGGCTTAAATATAGTTTTAACACTAATGGCGTATGGGCTAATTAACAAAATGGATATATGTTGCAATCCGATAGATAATACCCCAGCATCCACCTGAGCAAATATCATAATTTAGTCATTTGATATCTGCTGTTATTTTCTACACTTCATCAGTCCCAGCGGCAGGATAACAGCTGGTTAATTCATGTTCATGCAATGGGACGGACAAAGTTAGCCGAGGCATGCCATTTACTCTCTGGTGTAGATAAAGTTATCAGGGTTACAGTGCACAAAACTCCTGGGTGGACTGAACTTGAATGAACTAAAATAAAAGCAGAATATAAACGTTCTTTCTCCTTTTTCGGACGCTTTGTGCAAATGAAATCAACCACACACTCATCACGATAAAAACACTGACCTTAGAAAAATGAACGTGAACATTGAGATTACGCCGATCTATATGGTAAACCCCAGCTGAAATGCATACACAAGAATGCTTATTTCATTTAACCTGTTTCATGTCCGTCACTATCGGCGTGTCCTCAGAGTGATTACATGCTCTAAACTGCCTTTGCTCCAGCTGTATAAACACAGATGCTAATATGCTTAATATTTTGCTGATGCAAACTGCTAACATGACACTTAGTTTAAACTTGTTTATGGTTGCTTGTTTTTGTATTCAATTAGTTATTGTGTTAAAAGCTTTGAGTAATGAACCGTTTTCATGAGAGCCTCAAACAGTTCAGAAAGCCTCGATTTCGAATCACTAATTAAAAGAGCATTCACTTATCTTAGATGTTGATTTCAGCTGTTCTGAAGTGCGCTGTGAACTGCTACAGCAAACAAAAGTCAAGTATTTGAATTCTGAGAAGTGAGCTCATTGGCTACTGATACAGGAGAAAACCAATCAGCTAAGCCATGTAATAAATAATGTCATTAGGTCAGATTGAGTTAGAGACCTGCACCATCTAGAGTTTCATGCCAGAACTCTGTATTTGTATTTGCTCCTCTGCTTTTAACCTAGCAATTGATCTTAAGTTTTCACAGCCTTTTTGTGATGCTTGCTGGTGTGGAAGAGAATTGCTTTCTGATTAAGTTAGAACTCAGTTGTTTTCAAGCAAACTGGAAAATAACCATTAAATATTTCCTGTGTTAATTACATATCCCAGGCTTTTAATGTTCTGTTACTGCTCCCTAATCAACGTTGGTGCCAACTTCACATTGGTATTCCAGTCGCCTCTGCCCTTGGTACTTTTAAACTCACATTTACTGTCAGGAACGGTTTGGTTTCTGCTCTATCACAGGGTTCAGCGATGAAACAGCCATGAGAACTAGACAGAATAATGTAGCAGAGGGCGTCAGTGACCTCTACTGAGAGTCTGTCAGCTGTACCCTCATCATTACACTCTCTCAACAAAGACTCATAGACTCTTCTCCAAAACCTAGGGAGTCGCCTACCTAGGTAGCATTTTAAGTCATCATTTATGCACTTATGATGCAAAGCTTGTACCAAAAAGTAGCTTTTAAGATATCTTCTTGATAAAAATTGAAAGCAGGATTGCATGTATCCTTCTCAGAAAAGACTGACCTATAATGCATTGTGACACATGCCAGCTAAGTGTAGAGCAACTAAAGTGTCAATAATTGGGTTTGTGAGTATATTTGTCAAAGGTGCTGGAGAGTGAGTGCTTCTGCTAGTATCTGCTAGCTGCACTCTGTGGTTTTTAAACACTGCCCTCTATGTTCAGAGAAATAAGAACAATGAAGCAATGCCCCTCTCGCTCTACTGAACCGAAATATCACTTATTCAGCAAGCTGAGGTCAGGACTTGACATGTGCTGTCACATAAGGGATTTTTCTTCCTCCCCCACTCTCTCGAAATCTCTATTTCTCTCACGCTTTCCCGTTTTTTTTTTTTTTTTTTTTTTACTTGCGTGATACTGCCAAAACCCTCATCATACACCTGACCAGCATTTGACATGATTTCATAAAGAATGTTTGTTTATTTGAGGATTATAGAATCTGATCCGATATGAATACAAATGAGCATCAACTTCACCAAATGCAATTGCAGTTTGATCAGTGTTTGCAGATATTGTCCAAGAAAATAAACATGTAAACCAATTTTAGCGTGTGCCGTCAATGTAAAACAGGTGCAGACTTCAGCTGTAGAATATATTTAAATTATACATCCTAAAACATTAATGCACATTTGCAATTTGATTAATCACCACTTCCCCTCATTATATAATAATGAAACCAATTATATAATATGCCTTATTTTAGAATATGCTAAAAAGCTAAACAAAACAGAGAGTGCATGCAAGCAAATAATTTGAATTCTCCATGAGTTCTGTATATCCTGAAATGCAGTTTACCGTAAAAGGATCATATCCTAATTGTATTTCTCTGACCATTAGAATGAAAAAAATCTGTATTTTACTATATATATATATAAATATATATTCTGACCATTATATACTGTAGACATTGCTGATGTGGACGTTCATGTGTAGAAATATTAATCTGACATTTTAAATGGAGCAATGGTTTGGGTGGGCTGCTAAAAAAAAAAAATATTTTATTCTGAAATTTTACATTGTGTCCAGTCTCAATGTTATAAAACAACAAATAACAAAAGCTGTTTGTTCCATATAAACTGTAGTTTTTGTTCTATTGGCACTGCAGTTCAGATAAGTGACCATTTGTGGAGATTTTCATAGTAAATGAAAGTATTTTATCTCAAAAGATCAAGGCAAACTGGATTTCTTATGGCATGAACTATTTAAAACGATCTCACAGTTTTTTAGAATCAGTGTTTAATTGATGATATCTTTTTGATTTAGGGAAAGTGCAGCTTTTGCAGTCTTATGCGTTATGTACAGTAATTACCTGCTGTAATTCCTCATCCAGTGACCATGTAGTGTGCATGCTGTGAAAGAGATGTTATGGCTTTTTAAACTGAGGGTACTTAGTATGATGAGCATAATCATACCACATGTCATATAATTTGAAATATCACCTGCAACTTATCTTAAATTGCTGAGTTCATAAAAGCCATCAACCTATTGAGTGTGGACCCCAGTTTACACTCCACGGCTAACACATATCCCCATAAAACTGCATGGCCTAACAGGAGTTTTAATTTTCATTCATCAATTCATTTTACAGCAAGCTTTTATTTCACCATTATGACCGTACGTGTAGAAGAGATTACCAAATTGGAGGAAATATAAAATGTATTATAAGGAAAGCGACTATGAAAGAAAAGGAAGAGAATGGATCAAATCACATAATGTGCCAGTGTCTCTTGAAGTACTTCATGTCTGTAGTACCATTTGAGTAGTTTTGCCCCAGAGATTTGACTAGTTATCCGCTGCTGGTAGATGGAGTAACTACACAATTATGGGGAATTTATGATGGCTATTAAAAAGTAGCTATGTATTCAGATTCTTACAAGTATATATCAGATACAGCAAATCTTACTGTAAAATTAGATGTTTTTGTTTTCTATCATCAATGCTAACAGATAGTTTTCTCTGGTTATAGGGGACCTCTTTTGCAAAATCAGACCTGGCACTATTTATGTAAAGGCCGGTCTTGAAGCGCCATCTTAGACTTACATGTAAACCTACCAACCAAAGCTTGTTTTGTTTTTAAATACAGTTTCAGGCATACTGCTAAAAATTGCATAAAAGCTTAGAAATCAGCATCACAACAGATCATTTTATGGTAGCTTTTGCTAGTATTGTTCTCAATATGTATCAAACTGTGAATGAACTGTGGTCATGCTGTCTGAGGCTGAAATTACCATTTAAGGCAGAGAAATATGACATGGATATGGATATCCTCTGCCATCTGGTCATACTGTGTCTCAGTGGGATCTTCCTGAAAATTAAGACATTTAGCGAGAGATGCCCAGAGAAGAGGGCCTCACACTGGACTGCTCTCTAAGGCATAGGAGGATGTGATTACACTCTGTATGGCTCATTTGTTCCTCAGGGAACACCATCTTGTTCTGAATCAGCAAGTAAAGAACATTTTATGGCACCAGTGAGGAATTCTGAGAGATCCATATTGTTTGCTGAATTTTGTATTTATTGTAGACAATGGCTGAGGAATATATGTAGCTGGGCCATGAGTGGCACAGATAAATTAACAAAATAAGTTTAACCAATATCCGAGAAAAAATACCATTTAGAAATAATGAAAAATAATTTACACCACCTTGGAAATCTCACCCAAAGAATCTTCCCAAAAGACTTTGCACAGGTTCCCTACCCAGTGTCAAGCAAGACATGGAGGCACAGTTATAAATCAAAATCCTTTATTAGAACAGTATAAAAATAATATGAAACTTTAATAAAGCAAGGGTTTGAAACATCAACTGTAAGAAAGACTTGCATCACCATAGATCACTCAAAATCCATCATGGAGCTGCGGCCTAGATTACAGGGAAGACAATTCAGTAATAAATGATCTCCTGATCAGCACTGCACGCTCACAAACAAGGAAAGACCCCCAGTGCACACAGCATACCACAGCACTCAACCAGGAATGCCATCATCACCCCCTACAAAAGGGGAAATTGTCTCCCTGGTCAGGGGCTGTAGCTCCTAGAAGAAGGAATAATAATAATAATAATAATAATAATAATAATAATAATAATAATAATAATAATAATAATAACAACACACACATACACAGACTACTACTACTACTACAAAAAAAAGAAAGTCCTATACCGATTACACAAATTACAAAAAGTTTTAAACACAATACACTTAACACAAAATAATACCAACTGTAGAAAAACAAATGAATAAAACTAAACCCAAAGTAACAATACACACAATGTTAGCAAATCAAGAAAGTAAATAAACTACTTCAACAGAAACAACACAAAAGCTCCAATTTCAACAATCAAAAGAAAACAAATCAAAACCCCTAACACAACAAAAGTAATTCAAGCTAATTCAAAAAGAGAATATAACCCAAAAATCACATCATTACAAAAATCTCAATTACATTATAAATAAAATAAAATAAAATAAATAATACACAAATTTACACAACACAATCACAAAATGTAAAAATAAAAAAAATAAAAACAGCAAATGGATCGGGTAATTCAAACAGAGTTGGGGAAAAATAATCTCAGCCTCAGATGTCATGCCCACGGACCATTGACTGAACGTCTTATGCATACGGCACACAAAATTGGAAACACTTCAGGAGTTTCGAAGTCATCATCGGATTGGTTGAATTATACAGGATTTAAGGAATAGACGTGTGTGTCGCGTTCTTTAACGTTCCGCCTGGAAACAAAGATGCCATAGTGCCAAACCCCCTCACAAAAGAAGAAAGCCGTCGTGTTTCCAACTGTGACAATGGCCGCTTATCAGGCTAAATGCTGAATTCTCAAAAGTATGTGAAATTTTCAAAGTTCGCGGCACAAAATCTTTAAAATACTTCAGTGAGTTTTACACACCGGTCTGTTATTGTGACAACATTTCCACACCTCAAAACGAACTGTGATTGGTTGTTTGACATGTCTGTCCAACAGCCTCATGGGCGGGCTTTGGCCAAAGAAAGCTGCCATGGATTCTAGACCTTCTGCCATAAATCTGAAGTCTGGCTATGGGAGACTGGTGAAAAAGGAAGAATCAGACTAGGCTATTGTGACTAGTAACATAAACAAATACAAAACAAAATAAGACACACTCAAAGTCTTTAGAGGTAAAGCATTCACACAAAAAGAACAAGATTCTTTTGGCACATGTCCATCAATGCTACCATAGCCCAAAACACATAGGAATGCAATACAATGCGTGCATTGCACAAAACAACAGTGATATCCACTTTACAATCTATGCAAAGGAATTTTGCAGAAATTTGATTTCGGGCCTTCAATAATGAACAATGAACATGCTTTACCTCATCTGGCATGTCCACTGGTGCAACAGAATAGCCAGCAACACTACCCATCTTCACCTTCAGGAGCACCTTAAAAACACAATGCACCACGGAGGTCCACAAGTCTTGAATCTTATTACGGCCTCTCTTACTGAAATCCTGGAAATACACTAGCTGACCTTTAATGAACAGAGCATCCTGGACATGCTGATTGTTACTGGTATTTCTACAATTTGCAGCATCCTCAAAAGCAACCTGGATCACGGATTGATGTTCCACCACCTAGTCATGTACTGTACCAGGTACCACATCCTGGACTCTTCCAAGAAGAAAATCCACAGGGAGTCTGGGTTCCTGCCCATACATCAGAAAAAGGATGATTCACCAGTGGTCTAGTGAGGAGTGGTATTATAACAAAACAATACATGGGAAAGACAAGAAACCCAATACCTTATCCTAGAAATTGGGAAGGTAAGCAGAGATTGTGCGGTGTGTAGTTGAACCACTCGCAATGGCCATTACCTGTTTCTGGAAGAAGAAACACTTCTCAAACCTCGCCTTCAACCCTTCTCGCTCCAGCCAATTCAAGACAACCTTCAACCACATCAAATGCACAAGACGACCACAACATCACAATGTCATTGAGGTATAACAGCAAAGATTGACACTGCTGATCATTAAACAAGCATTGCATCAAATGTTGGAATGTGCTAGAAGCATTGCAGAGCCCAAATGTTATCCGATTATACTCAAATAAACCAAATAGGAATTTAACTGACGGCTATGCATGCTGCTGCCAACAGATACACAGATATGTTGCTGCAATCATGTAAATTATGCTGCTGCTGCTGCTGAATAAATAGGCATCTGTAAATCACCCAAAAAACAGGAACGAAAGTGCATCACACAATATAAGCCAACACATACGCATGCAGCTATAAGAAAAATAAATAAATAAATAAATAAAACCTTCTGCATTCAAAGACATAAATAAATTATCATAACAGAGAGAACTGTAAGACTACTGGACACTACAGGCCCCTAAAAACAAGACATATGTACTGCTGTTGCTCCAAAGAGACATCAAAACCACATGTTTCATCTGTGTGCCTAGGCCTGCTTTGCCAAATAACTTAACACTAGTGGAACATGCTGTATGTATCTGGTTTCTTGACCAACTCAAAATCTAGTGGCTTGATTAATGTGTATCTGGTCTACTGAAGTCCACTAGTGACTTAGCAATGTATGAATGGGTGCCATACTCTTAAGCCCGAGACACACTGCATGATTTTTTGGCTGTCCCAGACAAAAGATTGGCATCGTGAAACAATCATGGCTATTTCTGTTATGGTGGCTCGTAATCGGTGATCCAATGTCGTACAGTGAGAGAGGTTCAAAGATGGCTGTTGTCACAGTCTTGCGACCAAAGATAGCCTACGATTATTTTCTGGTAGTGTCAGAAATTCAGCATGTTCATTGCACAGTGTGTATGTAGTTATGACCCACATTTACTGACCAACCAGTAAAAATGCGACATGAAATCAACACAACATGGCGCTAAAACATAAAACTGCATACCTAAAGCTCTTATTTCTTCCACTTTTCGCCACTCCCACTTTTTTCAGCACACATATAAACTACAACTGTCAAAATGTGATTATGTTCTTTTTGTTTACCACTAGCGCATGCTAATGACATTTTATTCTTCTATAGAAACATACGTCGCAGCCTACAAGTCAATAGGTGTCATCATCGTAGAGTCTACATGCATGTTGTACCCAAGTTAATTCCCGGACAGCAGTTTTGGCCAAGAACCGGCCCACACCTTTTGCAAGCTGATAGAGACGGGAGGGATGGCAACCACCTGAACATTTTCTTTTTAATTAATCAAGTGAGAGAGGCCATTCCAAAAGTAGTCATGTTGACTCACAGCAACATGTGACAAACAACAAGCTGTAGAGTAAACTTGCAAATCAGCACATTTTATCTTAGCTGCATCAGCCTCTAGGTAGAATTGTTGGGCTTTTCCTTCCAGACCATATGAAATTATACTTACTAGAGAGTGTAACTTTGCATGCAAATGTATATCTGATGCTTAGTATAGATTCACGCTGCATTAATCTTGTTGCAATCTCTACCATCTCGTGTAAAAAGCCTTTTTTTTTTTTTTTTTTACTTATACAAGTGTCAGTACTTGGCTGTATCCTCAAAGAAAAATTGTGTTTTCTTTTGCTGCTGATATTAAAATGCATATTTTTATGCTAGCTTTGCTCTTTGCCTCATTCACACAACTTGTTAAACATCAACCATTATTTAATAATTGTGCACTGTTGCTTTATTTAGGAACTGATAAATGGAGACATAACATGTTTTGTGATTTGGAATAATAAAATTGTGTTCACTTATCTTAAGATGATAAATTTCAGGGGAGCTCTATATTTAAATCTTGGTCAAGCAATCTCATTGGCAGCAAAAATATTGCCAGAATATTGAATATAAAGGACTTACCAGCCTGTGCCATCTAGAGTTTCATGACTGAGGTGACTTGAGTAAACACATACAGTTTATTTATTTATTTATCAATGAATAAAAAATTTTAAATGCTAAAAGTGTGCTCCGCTAAGCTGCATGTCTGGATATATACTTGGTTATAATGCTCTTCTTCATCATTGCTTGAAGAATTAATTCCACCATGCCACTGAACAGTAACATCTCTTTTGAAGACAATTCACTTTACAGCCTGCTTTTTGTGATTTTGGTTTTGGAGTTTTGAGGATCATAGCATTGGCTTTAGTAATTAAAGTACAACCAGTAATATGTCTAATTTACATATAAAGTTGTTGTTTGCAAACACACACACCATAGGCGAAAATTCCAGGGTGGTCGGGATTTAATAAAAATTATTAAAAACCATGCTGTGTATTGTAAATAACAATGTTTTAGACTTTGTAAGTAGTAAAACAACACAAACGCAAATGAGGCAAAAATGCGTTTTAAGTTTAGAAACTTTTGAGTCTCCCCCTCCCTTGCTTCACAGTGATTTGGTCCAAATTCCTGCTTTCCTCTTTTATATCACCTCAGTGTTGCCAAGTCTGTGGTTTTCCTGTGGAATTGGACTTCTTTGGCACACTAGGTGTCAGGGACCAGGCAGACCCGGTCCTAGTCAATCCACAATGCTCACACTCCCCTGAGTATTAATCACCTGCACCTGATCACCCTCAGCATGGCACTATAAAGCACTCACCTCTGAACCAGTTCACCGTCAAGCCTCCAACAGGAATCGACCTCACGATCTTGTCTCCAGCTCACCTCGACTTCAGAAGATCGCCAGAAGTAACGTATACTTACCTTTTGAGAAGCTAACCTGTGTGTCTTTGTTCTCCTGTCTCCAGAACGCCTGTGACAAAATCTGTTACCTGAATGCTTCGATATCTCCTGTGCTTTCGTACGACTATCTGGGCAGTGGCTTTCCCTGTAAAACAAGGAGACAAGTATTAGTGTCCCGGAATTGTGTGGCTTTGACGTCTCGACAATTGACGAACTCACCTGTATTTCACCGAAGTGAACTCTACAGAACCCGCACCTGAAATTAACCTACTCACCTCTCACGAACTCTTGTTTTCAATAAAAACACTGTGTTGAATTCTAATACCTCTGTCTCCAGTGTATTAGCCTGACACTAGGCGTGTTTCCATTACCCTTCAAATTGCGCAAATTGAAATTGCGAATTGAAAATACACCTAAAGGAAACGCGTCAATTTTGCAAAAATGCCTGTATATCGCAAAAAAAAAAAAAATAAATAAACTTTTTACGCTCGCATGAGGTGGTTTTTCAGGCAATGCGAAAAAGGAATAATTCGCAAAACTGCAATGGATAAGTTTTTTTTTTTTTTTTTTTCGCATTTACAGGTCATAGGTGTATTTAAAAATTCATATGATAATTCTTCAATGTACTATAACCTCCAAGAAACACAAACGTGTCCGCTCTCCAGTATAAGGGGCTTTCCCTACTATTAATGCTTAGATAATTTACACTGCACAAGTCTGCAGTGCAGTGAGGCTCTGATACGGCCACTGAAGCTGACTGTTGCCACTCTAGTCAATGCTTGTGCTTATTCCAGCCATGCCACTCACGTTTCTGAAGCAGCTCTGTGTGCACTGCTTCTGTAAAGATACACGCCTATGCCTACTTTGAATAAATACAGCCAACATCTATCAAAATCCCACCAAAATCCATTCCCATGAGTTATCATGAGAGGCAAAAGTTTACATTTTACTAACATAACATTGGTTAATGAAAACGCTGTCATTTCGCAATACATTTTTATTGACATTTATAAAATATCCACAAAGTTTTGTGCAAATCTGTAATGGAAACGTGTCTACTTTGTTGCCGGGAGTTCTTTTACATGTTCGCGGGTTGAATCAACCCCAATAACCTGACATTTAGCCCGTTGAATGTGAATTTTACTGGAAGAATGTGTATTTAACACCCCAGAATGCAATTTTTACCAGGGAACCGAAACACGGTTGGGCTAATTTTGGGCTAGTTTTGAGTAGCAATTGGCCCTTTTTTTTTTGTTGTTGTTGTTGTTGTTGTTGTTTTTGCGAAAACCTGGCAACCCTGCATCACCTACAGACACAAGCCCGGTGAGCGAGAACAAACTCAATAGTTGTGGAACACGGCTGTCAAGTCTATTTTAATTGACTTAAACATCAGATGAAATTATTATTTCCTCTTTAATACAGATGATGCCAATGCGTTTTTCGATGAGTCAGCTATGTTAGCAATAATAACGCTACCTGCTTGACGGATAGTAATGTCTACACGAGCGCTGTTGCGGTGTGACCACAACAGCTGGAAGTTGTCTAATTTGGCACGCTCTCCCTGCTGCACTAATAGTAGTAAGGCTTTCCTCTGTGTATACTCTCTGTACTTATCCTTACAAGTACAATTTAAGCTGTATTATTTGTGTCCCCTTCAAAAATTGCTCTTGAGAAATTTGTTTATTGTCCCTCCCTACTGTTAGACGAAATTTACACCCAATACACACAGACAAACAGGTTTCCATTTTTTGTGGGGACATTCCATAGACGTAATGGTTTTTATACTATATAAACTGTATTTTCTACATAGTGCCACAGTGCTGTATCAGCATTTATGGGTATTACATGAAACACATGAATTTGCGCTGAAATACTGCTAGCAAAAGTGGCACATGTTTAGTGAATTTACTGTGGAATGTTACTTTGCAAGAGACACTGCAGTAAGTTGTCTCACAGGTAAGTGTCTCTTTGCCGTAGATTTGTAGGTAACAGCCTTTATTATGGCTGCAAAGCATGTCTATATAGCTGTTAATATTGTTGGTCAAACTGCATTTAATAGTTGTTGCTGTATTAAATGTACATTCCCTCACAAAAATTAGTCCGCATTTACTTATAACTAAAACTTGTTTCAATACTTTTTTTTTTTCCTATAGAACACAATATTTTTTTATTATTATTATTTTTTTATTTATTTATTTATTTTTTTAGATTTTTGCAGCTGTTTTCTTTAGAACAGTTCAACCTCCAACCTAGTGCTCAAATAAATAAATAAATAAATAAATAAATAAATAAATAAATAAATAAATAAATAAATAAATAAATAAATAGTCTAAATGACTTAAGGTATATTTATTATATGGTCACACTGAACAGAAAAGAGCTTTGGGATCATTCTCCTTTTGTGTTCAACAGAAAATAATAATAATAATAATCATAATAATAATATAGGTTTGGAATAACAGGCTAAATAATGACAGAATTTTCAATTCCGTGTGAAGTAATCCTTTAAGGTTTATCAGCACAACTGGCTGTAACTTATTCGTCAGTCATCACATTTTGGTCAGAGAACACATTTGGAGTTTGTAGCCAACATCTTTCAATTATCAATAAAGCGTGCACATTGCAGTTTATGAAAGCAGGCTAGTGATTAAACATGCTGCAGCAGAAAATGGATCTTTATGGAGTGTGCAGATTAGCAGAATTTAATTTTATTTGACTCTCGCTGGTCTTTGTCAAGGATGGTTGAAATTTTAAGCTGCTTTCCATTAAATTATTTAAGCATACGAAATGATTTTGAAAGTTAAGGAGGCTGGAATTGTTTGAAGATTAGCTCGCTTGATCCTCACTGTTCCTGGCGACATCATTTTGGACGCAAAGTCCTGGGGATGAGTACAGGAAGATTGTGCAGGCATAAGCTGATCGTAGTTTCAGTTCAATTCCAACAACATCCTCCTGCATTTATATTAATATTACCTCTGAAGACACTGCAGCGTCTGCTTAAAAACCACACAATCTGAATCCATTATGATCAACAACAACAGAAAAGAAATACTATTACTACTGATGCTAGTAAGTCTGGGTGATATGGCTAAAACAGTTTAGATAGAATTACAGATTTCTTTTTTTAGCATTTCAGCTATATTTTTGAACATTATTTTTTTTCAATGTATCTTTTTTCTGCTATGGCTTAAAGGGATATTTATTTAATTAAATCAGAGGAAACATAATTTTGATGAAATAGTTAATGTCAAATTCAAATGTTTAGTGGAAACATACTATTGTACTATTAATAAAAATACAATTATTATCACTACTGCTAATAATTGCACACAGCTCCTTTTTTGCATAATGGAATCTAACTTTTATTAACATCTGTGGTGATGTTTCAGCGATGTTCTTAAGATTGTTAGTCAAGACTCACTGACTATTATAGATATTTTATAATATATATAATATATATAATATATATATATATATATATATATATATATATATATATATATATATATATATATATTTTTTTTTTTTTTTTTTTTGTTTTGTTTTGTTTTGCACCATTGAAGGACACTCTGGGAGGAGAACTCCATTTGTGGAGATGTTCAAAAACAAGTAAACAAATATCTCGAAGAGTCCTTCCAGAATTCCATTATAGTGAAGGGAACATACAATGGTTCCTTTACGGATGTGATTTCCGTTTGTGATCACATGGTCTTGGATTATGTGCAATTTAAAGCAAAGTTGGGAAAATGGGGAAAATGTTCTGAAGCTGTCATGGTGTTTAATTGTAGCGGTAATGCATAGCAGGTTTGCAGAAAAGACATTCTTAAATGCTTATATGAAAAGTCACTTAACCCAAGGCAGAGACTTCACTACAACACTCGCTGGTTGACTTGGGAGTCATGAGTGTGGAAAGACACATCCATCCAGGTGAACGTAAACTCAGATTGATGTAGCAGAAGTAGGTTGACATAAAATGGTTGAGTACACCTTATCCTCTCAGTAAATGAAAGAAAAAGCAGCAGCAAGACCCAAGATTGCTCTTATTTTATGAGATATCTCCTCAGTTATCAGAAGTGACAAGTCAAATGATGATTTGTTTGGCAGAGAGCTGCTACACCTGACGCCAAGATGCTTTTGTTGGGTTCATCCACTGTTTTGAGGACGGCTTTCTCACAAGACGCCTTGAGATTCACTAAAATGCCACTGTAAATGCTAGATGTGCTTCAAGCAGATAGACGTTGCATAAAATTCTCTGCACGTCCTTCTTAGAATATTTTAAAGTGATAAATTATTCTATATGATGTAGTCTGTGTATTAGTCACATTTGTGTCCTTCCTTCTGTAGATTTATAAAACAAGGACCCATAAATTTAGTGCACCACTTTGGCTGAGCTGTTATGCAAGATTTTTAATTATAAATGGTGAGGCTTAATTTTGCATGCTGTAGGGTATGAATGACAGAGAGGCAAACCAGGGTGTCAGACTGTATAAACTCAGATTCTCTACTGGCGTGCCAAAATGTGTTGGAGTTTAAATAGAAAAGCACATGTATCTGCCATCGTAAACACATGGGCAACAATTTATGCAGAAGTTGTGTCTGGATGAGGTTACGCAGTTTTCCTGCACGTACTATTCTGAAATCAAAATTGACTGAGATTTTTGTATCCCAGAAAAAAACAAAAAACAAAAAAAAAAAAAACATAAGGTTTATGTTAAATCAATAGCAGTGCTCTTGGATTATTGTTTGTGCATACAACAGTATGCCATTGGCAAAATTCAGAGAGAGAATACTAAACACTAACTTAAATCCATTTTAAAGACACTATCACTCCTGTTTAAAGTGTTCCCAAAGTGTTTAAAAAGCCTTCCAATCTAATGTGTTTAGGTAGAACTTTATCTAACAATTTTACTGACACTGTATGAAGGGTGGAAAGTGTAAACGAGTTCAGGAGTCAGGTTTTGTGTATACATAATTATTTTTAAATGAGTGTTTAGAGTTAATGAGGTCTAGAGGTGTGCCACTTCACAACACCTCTCAAACTAAGACACTGGAAGGGTATGAAAATGTGGAGTAAGCAAGACAAACTGAATATTGGTGACTGATTAACCCGTTTTTATTATTTTCCCAAAGACTCTTTGTAAAAAAAAAAAAAAAAAAAAATATATATATATATATATATATATATATATATATATATATATATATATATATATATATATATATATATATATATATATATACAATGAACACAATGAAAGCAAGTGAATAATCTACCACTAGGAACTCTTACATTCAAGGGTTAGTGAGTCAGTGAGTGTGAAATATGGCTCTAATGCAAATGTAATCTAATGTAAGCAAAACCAATAAATTAAGACAAAATAAAAAATCAAGCAAACACACACATACACACATATACATTTGAGCAAATTGGAAGAAAGTAAAAAAGTAAATAAATAAAATCATTTGTTGGACAATTCATCATTCATCATTCATCATTCAAATTTACTCATCACTGTGTGAGGCTGAACCTCAGTGAAATCCAAATAAAGAAATAAGAAATATTAAATTATATTTTGCTTAAGCTGACGTCTTTAAGGACCTTTATGTTCATAATATTATGACATAATATCGTGACAATTAACTACTGCTTTCTTCCCTGTTTATCTTTCCCTATTCATGATTCCCATAATAAAAAAAAAAAAAAAAAAAAAAAAAACGACCTCCAAAAAGCAGCTAACAACCAGACTGAAAAAAAACATGGCTGAAAAAGACACATCACCAAGATAAGACTGTTTTACAATCCAAAGGAATTTAGAGAGTTTCATTCTTACTTTGAAACAGACAAATAAACCCTTTTAATCTATTACATTCAATATATAATTACCTGAGAGAAATTTATAAAAATGTCTCCAATCTTCCCGATAAAAAGATTTTCCTTTTATTATTTACGCTTCAAAAGACTACTGTATAAAAACTTTTTTTTCAGACAGAGATTCTTCCTCTTGAAGAATTCAAAGTCAGTAGAGACGATGCTGAGTTAGAAGTCTTTCAAGGACCCCTAAGTTTGCACCAGACTGCGGCCTTGTCTCTCTATTCATCAGTGACCTTCTGCATCAGACCTGGTTCCCTTTCGATTCGGTCACTCTACATTGCTATGGGAATTACCCTTTTCTCCAAATACTACTGAAGCCTTATTGAATCATGCCAGTGAAACTGGCCAATAGCATTTAAGCGTGCAAAATATGAGGGGCCCACTCTATATAAAGCAGCGCTTGTATGTCATCCTTTCAGAATATTTTTCTTCAGCCAACCTTCTACGAGAAGTAAGAAGCCTGTCAACAAGACTACTCACCGTGATTTACATGCTGCAGCAGACATGTTTTCCCTTCCCCTGCTGTGTTCTGGTGAGCTTCGGAAACAAGGATGACTCTCCTGCGCAGAGCCAGTTGAACTCTCTGATGGCCACAAGTTCTGTGTCTTCTGCCTGGGTCACGCCCACGCAAAAGCGGCGCTTGGGGGGTTGGACTGCCCCCAATGTGGGGATATGAGCCTGCGGACTTTCAAGCTCCGTGTGGCCATCGTCCAAGGCAGTGAACTCACCCAACAATCCCTGCTGTGCTCTTTCTCGGCAGCCTTTTTGGAGCCAAGGAGGAAAGTGCCGCAAGCTTCTGATGCGGATCTGTCAGGGTCAGGTGACGAGTTCACGCCGGCTCAGTGCCCATGCTCTCCTCATCCCCCTGCTGCAGGTCCCCTTCCAGTGCACTTAATGACTGCTGTTCTCCGCCCCTCCCCCATCGCTCAAGATGTGGTGTCCTTCGGTGCCATGGAGGGCGCTGAAGAGGAGGATAATGCCATTTTGGTGGCAGCGTCTGCGAGAGAGGAGTGTTCTAACAGCCCGCTGGATTACACTGCACCCCATGGCAGCGACGCGGGGGACCTCCATCATAGTGATGTCGAGCTACTTAGCATCCTGTCCAAGGCAGTTGATGAGCTCGGTTTGGAGTGGGTCCCTCCTGCCGAGCCAGCCAGAAGCCGTCTGGATGAGTGGTACCTCCAGTCAGATTGTGGCCGAAAGGACATGCCACTCACCAGTCGAGTGCACAAGCCGGGATCCTCCCTCCTGTCTTCTGTGGATGGCACTGACCAAGTGCCCCCCAACAACACGTCTCTCCCCTCTAAACCTTGCCACGCCACTGCATACTTCGCCGGCAAGGCTTTCTCCGCGGCGGGCCAAGCAGCTTCAGCACTGCATGTGATGGCGATACTCCAGATGTATCAGGCCAGGCTGCTCAAGTCTCTGGATGGGGATGGGTCAGACCCTGAAGTGTTCAAAGAGCTCCAATGTGCCATGGATCTGGCCCTCAGAGTGATGAAGGTGACCGATGAGGAACGCTTGAACGATGAGGGCCGCAACACTGGGAATCTTGTGGTGCTAGATCGTCACTTGTGGCTTACTCTGACCGAGTTAAAGGACTCGAGAAAAAAAAAAGGCCCTTCTGGATGCTTCCATGAATGGAGCAGCAGTAGAGACGTTCCCAGAAGCGCAGAAACAGTTGAAGGCTATTAGCCACTTCCTGCGCATTCCCGCTCCTCCTCAGCGTCGCCCGCACACCTCTTCTGCTGTTGTTCGGCACGAACATGAGTTGGCGGTGAGACCAAGACAACCTTGGCTGATGCACTGTCAGGGCCAGAGACCCCACCCTGACAGAGACAGCAAGCCACCGACACAGGAATCAAAGCCACGTTCCTGATGCTGTGTCTCAGAGGAGGAAATCTGCACCCAGCACCGAGGACGAGCCACTGAAAAAGTCTGTTCGCTCTGCTGTGTGTGTTCACCACGCCCCCTGCCTGTTGTGGGGGTGGCTAGAGCAATTGTTATGTTTGTGTTTGACTGTTCAAATATGCAGTGCAATAAAGTAGAAAAACATAGCAAAACTCACCTCACCTATCAGAGCAATTCTCCTCCTCTCACTCCTCTCTCCCCCATCACTCACTCTCACACTCATGTGGTATTAAAGGATTACTCCATCCCAAAATGAACATTTTGTCATTAATCACTTACCCCCATATTGTTCCAAACCCATAAAAGCTTTGTTCGTCTTCGGAGCACAATTTAAGATATTTTGGATGAAAACAGGGAGGCTTGAGAATGTCCCATAGACTGCCAAATAAATAACAGTGTCAAGGTCCATAAAAGTATGAAAACCATCGTCAGAATAGTCCATTTTCCATCAGTGATTCAACTGTAACGTTGAGAAGCGACGAGAATACTTTTTGTACACAAAGAAAATAAAAATAACGACTTTATTCAACAATTCATCTCCTCTGTGTCTCTCCAAATCAGCGTAGCGCCATTTTGACAATTCTGAGATGTACGCAGATGGCGTACGCTCTTCTGTATCAGCTGCGCCACAAGTAGACGTTTTTTACGTGTATTTACGCTTTGGTTTGAAAGCAAACAACGCATCGGTGCAGCGAAGCTGACAAATGTTTTATGTGATATTCCAATTTATTCCCTAAACCCTAATTGCCTCAGGTCCTGTCTTTCTTTTTGTTCGTTTTGTTTTTAGATGATATAGTCTACATGACAAAGTATGTTTTTAAAAGCCGTTTTAATGCTATTCCTTGATAAAATTCCCTATTGTTTTTGTCTCGTGTTTTAATATGTTGGCTAACGTTTATGAAGATGAAGAATTCTGTCAGGTAATTGATTGATTTTTTCATTGTTCTGAATTTCCCCAGCTGATTTTAATAAATAAGCATCGGCTGACATTGAGTGTGTTCTCTTCTATTTTTTATCTTCTTTTTTTAAAATTAAAATTAAATGATGATAAAATTAAATGATGATAACGCGAGGCAAGAAAGAGTACGGCATAATTATGACCTATTTTTAGCAGAATTCATTGAGGAATTTGTCAGTGTGATTTATAGATTAAGTATTTCAAATGTAGGCTATTATATACATGCACAACTTTTTTTTTTTCTTACCATCTTTTGGGGGTTTCTTGGTTTTAGACTAGTCGGATACAAAACTTTAGTTTAAACGATATTCAAATTAGTTGTCGCGCACATCCCTAAATCTCTGATGGCAGATGGACTATTCTGATGATGCTTTTCATACATTCCTGGACCTTGACACTGTTATTTATTTGGCAGTCTATGGGACAGTCGCAAGCCTCCCTGTTTTCATCCAAAATATCTTAAATTGTGTTCCAAAGACAAACAAAGCTTTTACGGGTTTGGAACGACATGAGGGTAAGTGAATAATGACAAATGTTTCATTTTGGGATGGAGTATCCCTTTAAACTCCCACGCCCCCCAATGGCAAGTTATCCTTCACGGTGTGCAGTCTGCCTCGCTCGCTGTCACAGTTCATAGAAGCGTGGCAGGCACTGCAAGGGGTCTCAGAGTGGGTTATGAAATCAATAAAGATGGCTACAAGCTTCAGTTCTTGCCCCGTTTCAATGGTGTGTTAATGTCCTCTGTATGGAAGCGGAATGCCTCAGTTCTGCGAGGGGAAATACACAACCTCCTTGCAGAATGCACTGTAGAGACAGTGCAACTAGCAGACCACGAGAGCAGCTTCTACAGTCGCTATTTTCTAGTACCAAAGAAAGACGGTGGACTCCTCCCAATCTTGGACCTGAGACCGCTGAATCGCATGCTTTCGAAACGCTCATTCAAAATTATTACGCTGAGACAAATCCTCCCACACATCAGACTGAGAGATTGGTCTATCTCTGTTGATTTAAAGGATGTTTATTTTCACATTCAGGTAGCCCCTCACCACAGGCGTTTCCTGAGATTTGCATTCGAGGGGATAGCGTACCAATTCACAGTCCTATCCTTTGGTTTATCCCTGGCCCTTAGTACGTTTATGAAATGCATGGATGCCGTTCTCTCTCCTTTGAAGCAGAGCGTATTGTCCATCCTGAACTATCTCGACAATTAGCTAGTTTTAGCCCAATCAGAGACAAGCTCAGTCTCCTCGCTCATCTTCAGAGCTTTTAGGGCTGACTGAATATGCAAAAGAGCATGCTGGTACCAAGCCAGAATGTCTCTCTTTTAGGAGTGGAGCTGAATTCAATTAATATGCGAGCATGTCTATCGGAGGAGCGCTCACAAAAACTGATCAGATCTCTCGCAGTCTTAAAGTTAGGGCACTCTCCCCTGCTGAAATGCTTTCAGAGGACGCTCGGCCAGATGGCTGCCGCCTCGACAGTGTGCAAACTAGGGCTCCTACATATGTGACCGCTTCAGCTCTGGCTAAAGTACCAGGTGGCACAGAGCGCATGACGCACAAGCACCTTGCGTATCAAAGTGACGCGCGACTGCTGGGATGCACTGACCCCTTGGCGCGATATGACTCTGTTTCGCCAGGGTGTTCTTATTGGGCAAGTGATCAGGAGAAAGACTGTTACAAGAGTATCATCGAGCACAGGCTGGGGAGCCATATGCGACGGCAGACCAGCCTTCGGGACGTGGTCAGAAACTGAGAAGTTGTGGCACATAAACTGTCTGGAGCTCCGTGCTGTACACCTAGCGCTCGAGTGCTTTCTCCTGGACATTCTCCACCGTCACATCACGTTCTGGAATAACCTACCTACCATTGATCGGGAGGCAGACACACTCTTGCAGTTTAAATCTAGATTAAAGACCCATCTCTTTAAACTGGCTTACACATAGCACACTAATACGCTTCTAATAACCAAATCCGTTAAAGGATTTTTAGGCTGCATTAATTAGGTAAACCGGAAGCGGGAACACTTCCCATAACACCCAATGTACTTGCTACATCATTATAAGAATGGCATCTATGCTAATATTAGTCTGTTTCTCTCTTATTCCGAGGTCACCATAACCACCAGATGCAGTCTGTATCCAAGTCAGAGCATCACTACAGTTACCCGGATCCAGTACGTATCCAGACCAGATGGTGGATCAGCACCTAGAAAGGACCTCTACGGCCCTGAAAGACAGCGGAGACCAGGACAACTAGAGCCCCAGAGACCGATCCCTGTAAAGACCTTTTCTCAGACGACCACTGGGACAAGACCACAGTAAACAGATGATTCTTCTGCAATCTGACTTTGTTGCACCCTGGAATTGAACTGCTGGTTTCGTATGGTCAGGGTGTGTGTGGCCCCCCGACTGAGCCTGGTTTCTCCCAAGGTTTTTTCTCCATTCTGTCACCGATGGAGTTTTGGTTCCTTGCCGCTGTCGCCTCTGGCTTGCTTAGTTGGGGACACTTCATTTACAGCGATATCGTTGACTTGATTGCAAATTATTGCACAGATACGATTTAAACTATTAAACTATTTATACGATTTAAAGCTGCATGATGACATCACTGAATTCAATGATGAACTGCCTTTAACTGTCATTTTGCATTATTGACACACTGTTTTCCTAATGTTGTTTGGTTGCTCTGACGCAATCTTTTTTGTTTAAAGCGCTATATAAATAAAGGTGACTTGACTTGACGTTCTCATCAGGATGGACAGCATGACAGTGGTAGAGTCTATAAATCACCAAGGGGGCATGAGCTTGTGGCTGCAGCGGCTGGCAAGAGACCTTCTTCTCTAGGCAGATCGACACCTTTAGGCACAGAGAGATCTTTACGCACATAAATGTAGAGTTTTCACAAACTGGTTGCAGGTCGCAGGGCGAAGACCCATTCAACTACCCAATACCAATAATTCATGCTTTCCTTCAAAAACCGAAAACAAAAAGAGGCCCGTTCGAGCCCATACAATCAGCGAGCTTGCGTGCGATCTCTCTCAAGACAGCACTTCTGCTCGCACTGGCCTCTGTTAAGCGAGCTAGGGACCTGCAGACACTGTCAATTGACAACTCGTGTATTGAGTTTGGGACAGGTGATTACAGACTCAACTTAAAGCCTTGGAAGGGTTATATGCCTATAATGCTTTCGACTCCATTTAAAGAGCAGGTCATAACACTATCTGCTTTCCATCCCAAAACACTGTCCGGGCCTGAGCCGCTTAATACACTTTTGCTGTGCCCTGTACGTGCGATGTGCATTTATTCCGAGCGCTCATGGAGCAGCTAGTTGTATGTATGCTTTGGAGGGCGCATAAAAGGCTTGCCTATGTCCAAGCAAAGGCTCTCACACTGAATCTAAGGGCGTGAAATGTCCTATAGGTGTTCAGGCCCACTGGGTATGCCCCTGGTATGATGCGGCATCATCTAGTTGCTGCACCCTCCTTGACTTTTACATGGTTTCGACTAGGTCCTGTAGACCTGAGCTGTGTTTAACAAAAGCGCCACTATCATTGCCACTCTCATTATGGTTTCGTATGTGAAACTTGAAATTCTTAGTTGAGCCAGGCTCCATCACTGTGACATGGCCGGATTTTATAAATTCCCATAGCATGTATGTAGAGTGACCGAATCGAAAGAGAACGCTCTCGGTTACTCACGTAACCTCGGTTCCCTGAGATGAGGGAATGAGACATTGCTCTTAATGCCATGTCACCAAGCTCAGGATCTTAGAATGCCAAGTGCTTCAGTCAAGATTCTGAATGGATGACGTATAAGCGCTGCTTTATATAGAGTGGGGGGCCCCACATATTTCGCACGCTTCAATGCCATTGGCCAATTTCACTGGCGTGATTCAATAAGGCTTCAGTAGTATTTGGAGAAAAGGGTAATTCCCATAGCAATGTACAGTGACCGAATCGAAAGGGAACCGAGGTTACATGAGTAACCAAGAGTGTTCTCTCTCATCAACAAAACTTCAGCAAAGATCAACCGGAGCCTCAGCGAATTGCATCAGGACTCTCTTTCAAACAGGCAAGAAATGCAAGTATTAACCTCTTCTTAACTGATACGTTAATTATTACCAACCCCTTTTCACAAAGGTGTGTCAAAACTAAGAAACTGATATTTCCTTCAGGCTTTAGATTTGCTGAATATCAAATACTTCAATAAATTTTATCTTTCAATCTGCTTCAACTTTAACCCTCTTCCTCTACCAGAATGTGTGAGTGTGTGTGTACACTGGTACTCACTATATTCTGGGGACCAAATATCCCCACAAGGATAATACTACCAGAAGAGTTTGACCTTGTGGAGTCCCTATATGAAAAAAAAAAAGCTTATCATTTATTTATTTTTTATGTGAGGGGTAGGGTTAGGTTAAAGGTATAGAAAATACAGTTTGTACAGTAGAAAAAAAAATATTTCAATGGAATGTCCCCATAATGAAAGAGATAAGCCTGCCAGTGTGTGTGTTAGACTAGTTTACATGTAGTTAAAGTCTTGTTTGTATCACACTTGAGGCTGTTCGCTGTTTTGTTTATAACTGGAGACCCTTATAATGCTGGAAATGTTAATTGATCAATTTGTCAGAATGCAAAAAATCTTTTGTAAGTAGGGGTGTAAAAACGTTTTCCATAGTCCTGGTCACTACTCAGCAGTGTATTTTATTTTATGCTTATATATAGTTAGTATTTTCTTAATTTTTTATTTTTTTTATTCACTATCAGTAGGGTGATTTTAGGGACATTTTAATGGCAAAATGTGTCACCATTTACCTGAATTCATGCCTATATATTTTACAAATTCTGGTTTCATGATGCACTGCATTCAGCATAGAATCATAACAGAATTGTCAAGCAAAATATTTGCATCCCCTACTTACAGTACAAGCATACAATGCTAGTGACTTCCAGTCAGATACAGTATACGTCAATAATTTCACTGAAGAAAAACAGAAAGAGAACTTTAAGAAAAAGTTTAATATTTATCTCAAATAATACTTTTCAAAATATTTGTCATTTAACAATCTGCAGTACAGTTCTCTAGGGTTCATGATTTTGCTCACGTCAAAGAACACATACGAGCTGAATATTTCATAAAAGCTCGTACATATTGACATTTGTTGGAAAATTTTAAACCATAGATATATACTTATGGGTAGATAAACAATTAATTTACATTTTTATACAGTAAAAACATTTATTTTAATAATTTTTACCTACGTTAATCAAAAAAGTACAGCATATTTAATAATTTTACAAATTCTGCATAAAAAATATATTTCTGTACAAAAACATCTTTTGCACCTACTTCAAGTCAGCAGCACATGATCGAATGACAATGACGAGTAGCACGATTGTTGGTTTGAATGCAGTTTTACAGCTTGACAGTCGCAAAACTATTTTACAGTTGTGAGGAAACAAAACTGTACAAAACGCAACTGAACAAAGAAACATTATTGCAGCAAGCCTGAGAAAAGGCAAGACGTGGATCATCCGCAGTGTGAGAAAACCAACACTGCCCTTTTACCGCCAACGGGCCAAAATGATTCGATCTGAGAGCATGACTCAACGGAACACATCCAAATGCATTTGGAAACAAAACGTGGTTTTGACTGAAGATACAATCAATGTAGAAATGACATGATATCCGAAAGCAAGCCTACAACAATGTCATTGTGCACATTTTATGCTTGAAGCCGTCATTGTGTAGCGTGCAAGTGCATATGGTAACACAGCATTAAGAAAACATCAGGCATCACGTTGTTCACATGGAAAAATGGGAGCACTTACAGTTTTAGCACATGCACTGGAATCAGCGTGGTCATGACATTTAAATCACAGTGAATATGCACCCCAGCAGTCCTACGCTTTTCATCTAGGTTAATGTACTAATGATATGGGTCATTGGGAACCGGTGTGGCCCCGGTCATGCTTCTGAATCTAATAAGGCAGTGTTTCTTCGAGAGTAAGTTTGATCTTAACCCCGCTGATTTTGTGTCTCTAATGGGCACAGGAGATGCACACTGGTTCGGAAAAAGGAGGAATGGAAAAATAATGATAATAATAATAATAATAATAAAAAGCATCAACTTGTGGGCTCAGATAAATCTTATAGGCATCCACACAGAGCTGATAAATGAACTCAAAATCTGCACCATCAACATACAGTCATGTTCTGCACAAGAGGTATATTTGATATGTAATGAAAGCAAATTGGTGACACAGTAAATATGTGAGTAAAGCTATTATGATTTCAAACGTAAAAATGAAATGTAATTTGTCAGCATACACTAGTCCAAGCGAGTGATCTGACGCCACGAAGGAACAGTACAACATGTGCGTGACGTGGTGTATGATGAATGCGTTAAAAAGCAATCAAAAGGGATGAGTGTAAGTTTCAATTGTGTCCTTATCACCTTGTAAACATAAACAGAACTTCATTTAAAAAATAAATTCAGTCTCTCTTGATAGCCGTAGCATGACATCATGCTCTCTATGGATATGGGTTTATGTTTATATACATATGGTCAATAAAACCCTGTATATTATTTTTTGTTTCTTCCAATACATTGATTTCATATCCATTTCATACTAGTGCAAAATTTGTGCGATAAAGTTTATCCTTTTTCTTTTCAACGCAGCGGTTGAGTTCCATCCTGCACCCGGAAGTGAGTGTCTCGCCTTTGAGTTTCTTGTAGCATTTGTCACCTTCTAGGTGGAGATCTATTAAGTGTGCTAAGCCACAGTAGTCCAGTTGCTTTCTCGTTTTGTGGTTTGTCTTCACTGAAGAAAATACATTGTGTCAACAACTTTGTGGCGTTCAAAGACACTTCAGTATCTTTCCCAGGAAGTCTTTTTAGGGGGAATACATAAAAAAGATAAAAGCAAAAAACCTTCATCCTTTAAGTGCCACGTACAGATCCCAGAAAGAATGTTGACCTCAGTTCTGGCTGAACATGCGTCAAGTGAGCTTCTTTCTTTGAAAAATCTTTTTTCTTTGATTTTTTTTTTCCTGGGGTTTTGATGTTGTTGGGGCTTTTTTATTTATTTATTTGATTTTTTTTCTGCAAAAAACATAGTCATCGGTTTTATTTTGTCCATTGTAAGCTTGTGATAAAAGTAAGTCTCATTTATAGCAAAGTGCAGTCAGTCGTAAAGGAGTATTGGCGTCTGGTACCCACTGCTCTGCTGCTTACCCATGAGGCCGGTCGGTCCAGAGCTGATAATGAAGGCTATACTACTGTGCAGACTGTATTGAGGGTCGTATCAAACCTCACAGCCTTTGCCTCTGTTGGCTTCATGTTTGTATCATACATGGGATTCTCAAATGAAGCTTGTCCATTAGTGTTCTCGTGACCTGCATATCCGTTGTACTGAACTTTTGGTCTTGTTCTGGAGAGGAGAAAAACAAAGATGGTGGATGTTTTTGAGGGGTATGGGGTTTTTTTTAAGAGAAAAAGCGAAAATGTGTTTTGATTTCTTACGTTTATTACAACAAATTCCAGTGTCATTTTCAATTATGGAAGAACAACATAAGCATTAGACATGTTAGATAAAACTTAAACAAAAGAACATGATGTCCTCATCCAACAATGGGAAGTGACAAGTATGTTAGCTGGGTTAAATTACAAAATTAGGACAGGAAAATAGTGTATAAAATAAAATAAATATAAAATAAATAAATAAAATTGGGGCATTTACTCACCCTTGTTATTTCCACCCTATACATTCTTACATGAAATGCATTATAAAAGTAGTCCGTATGGCTTGTGTCCTATGTAGAGATATCCTTACTTAACATGGAACACTGTATCTCACAATGCATTTTGGTCAACTTGACATTTTTACGCAACACTTTATTAATAATGCAAAATAATTTTATTCCCAAGAAGATGCCACCTGCTTGAATTAAAAATTTATTGTGACAAACGCAATGAGGTCAGGTGATAATGTGGCATACTACTGCTTAAAACATTTATGGTGAAATAATGCCTATGGAATACTAGCATACTGTGGAGTAAATGCTGAATTATTGCATACTTTTTTTCAAAATAGAACAGATTTTAGCAGTATGCTGCATTGTCAAGTGTTGATGTGTTTGTCACATGACATATTTTTTTTTGCATTTTATTTCATATTTCATATATATTTTGAGTAAAACTCTTGGTTGATCTGATCAAATAATTAATTACTTTCAAGTCATTTAGCATACTGAAATGTGAGCTCACACTGAGTGCATTGTGTTTTACCATTCCAAGTGCATTATGCTCTGTGGTATAATGCATTTTGGCAAATGTAGTTGATAATCTAGGTATTCTATATGGTAATAAGCTATTTTTAAAACTTGGAAATTTTGCTGCTTCTTACCACCAATAATTAAAACCATGGAAAAACAAAAAACAAATCACATTTTGGAAAGGTCACTGACGTCTTGATGATCTAAATTTTGAATACTGTAACTGATTCCCAGGCTTGCTTGGATGACAGTGGATGATTTATGATCTTGCTCAAATTGTACGGTCCAAATCTAAATAAATCACCTACATCCCGTTCCCAATTCATATTTCCACTGACTAACAGACACTGGCATGTCACCACATCAGACGCAATTCTCATGATATTCCAGTGGCAAATGTACACAAACAGAAATAAGCAGGATGACTTTTAGTTGGTCAAATTAGGGTTGACAGAAATGACAATCTAATATGGGACTACAAAAGTATCTATGTCACTTCTTTTCCCATTATTCCTGCACTCTGCCCTGCCTCAGACGAGATGAGCAAATAAAATGCAGACAATGAATGTGTGGCTGTAAAGGGCTCGTCGCCTGTGGAATTAGCTTCTGGTGACTTACCTGGTGGCGGCCAGGTCTTTGGGTCTCTCATTGTCATCTGTGCCTTGTGATAGAGCCCTGCCAATTTTTTTATTATTTTAATATCGGGGAACTGTCATGCTTCATGACAACTTTGTCACATTGTTTTGTTTGTGTAGGAAAACTCCCATGCTCCTTTTTTAGCATTGCCTTAATTTGAACTCAGTGGCATTTTAAGAGATTTGAATTGCTAACGTCTATAGGCAGATGCCAATTACTGGCTTGGCAAAGGAGTTTCCTATCACTACAGTGACACAATGCTGATTCACATTCATTATAGACAAATGACATCAACATAGGAGACATTAAAGTCGGCTGCTCTTACCTGTGTTTGTAGAGGTAAAAGGCAAACCCTGATAAAATAAGCGCAAAGAAGGGCACTAGAATGGCAGCTGCCACAGAACTGCTGTTTGTGCCGTAGTAAGGATTAGACAGATCCATATCTGTGGTAATAAGTCCTGAGGGAAAATTCAGAATAAACAGTTAGAAATCACCACCTGCCTGAAAATCTGTCTAGAATCATAAATTAAATAAGTATTAAATCTATAAATGTTATACATTTTAATATATTAATTTACTTTTCATGTATTGATATGATATGAAATGAAATAATCTACCTTGTCTTGTTAACTGAAACTTCCCGAAGTCCTTGCTATGAATGTGCCCTTGGTAAACAAACATTTTTTTCTCCGTTTCTGCTGTAACCTATAACAAATAATAGACATGAAGGTATAACAGGTTAAATATATATAGCCCTATTTTGCCAAAACAATGACTTTCAAATATATTGCTACATTGTCAAAGACAAAGATAATATTAAAGATAATATAATATAAAACTTCTTTCATTAGTAAGAAAGCAATGCAAGATTTCAAATGACATGCACAGTATAAAATACAATGCTTTATTAATTTGATTATTACCAATTTTGTGCTACTCACATATCCATCCATTGCCCAGTTATCATTTTTGAATTTACTAAAATATTGTTCTGTTGGGCCTCTTATCTGGTAAACTTTTAATAATAGATGATTTTCTTCTTTCTTGTAAGTTCCTGCAAAACAACCCAAAAAAAAACAAAAAAAAACAACAACATTATAAGGAAATAATTAACTGAAATAACCAACAATATCCGTCATCTGGAATTTCTTGTATAAACCTGCATTTATAATGCTTTTCTGTTTATTTTTGGTCTAGGACTAGGAAGTAGGGTTAAGGAAAACATATTTGGAAAATGCGGAAAGCATCCATAGCTATTAAGCCCGCTCAATTCATCTGAGAAATTGGATGTAATGCTAATTCAAATATTCACTCTTCATATTCATAAATATTCATTCAATCTCCCATCAAAGTAAGACAATCCTTCTCTTTCAGCATGTTTAATATGTAAGAACAGACTCCTAAATATCTTCGAACAAGACATTTGGATCAATGACATGTCATATTGTTGCCGCAGCAGCTGACCGCACATCAGTTGATTTCTATACTGACCAACAAACAATGCTGTTTCTTGTTGTGATTATCAACGCTAATTAATAACATTCTTCATTACACTTTACGTTCACGTTTCATGTTTCTTGCTGGGATCTAGTGCAAATAACCTAAAGTAACCCTGCTCACTGACATCTGTGTGGATATCTTTATAGATAGATATAAACAGCATAGCAAAATCTCGTCCAACTGACAAATTTGTTCTGTCGTACAATATATCCATCATACTGTACCACTCTGCCCTAGTGTCTTCATTGAACATGGTGTCAAACCTGGCAGAAAACTCCAACTTACCAGAGAGTTTAATGTACACCCCGCTCTGCTCCAGAAGAGTGACGTTGACCCGGCTGGTGGTGGCATTGAATGCATTGACTGTTACTGTGGCAGCCTGTCTCTTTCCCAGGTACTCATAGAATCCAGCCCAACCAGAGTTCAAAGAGAACACGTCTGCAGGAACTAAACAAAACGCATACAGTAATCATTCCGACATCTATGCAATTAAATGAAATGCATTACAAGGAGGTAGAGCTTTTTTTTGCATTTGGCTCCAAAACTCTGGAATAGACTTCCTGATAACATGCAGGGTTCATGCATACTCTCTCTGTTTAAATCTAGATTAAAGACACAGCTCTTTGGCCATGCATTCAAATAATGCATCTCATAATCTTGTACTGTAGTTATATCTGATCAAATGTGCATTATTATTCCTAAGCTTGGGTTGAACAAATCATTTTTGCTTGGTTTGGAACAGCAGCTACACTAATTATGTCTCTATTTGTTTCTCTGTTTCTGGTTTATGTTTTTTTTTTGTTTTTGTTTTTATGTTTATGTGAGGTGATGTAATACCTGAGAAGAGATGATGCCAACCCCTTAGAGGACCTCAGATGATGCCAAGCCTGAAATAACATATACTACCAAATTTTGTTACAAGTTTGATCGCTACATAGTGTTCATCTGTTTGATTACATCATTAAGTGAATTTTACCGTTAATTTCTGCCATATGTACTGTACATCAATTTGACATAGTCACCACTGATAAGCTACTACAAAATATATTGTAGAAACTTAATTTTCTGTAAAGCTTCTTTGCATTGATTTGTATCGTGAAAAGCGCTAAACAAATAAACTTGAATTAGTTTGAACAAGCATATACACTTTAGTAGATACAGGGTCCCCAAGTACAAACCTGATTCCAAAAAAGTTGGGACACTGTACAAATTGTGAGTAAAAAATGAATGGAATAATTTACAAATCTCATAAACTTGTATTTTATTCACAACAGAATATAGATAACATATCAAATGTTGAAAGTGAGACATTTTGAAATGTCATGCCAAATATTGGCTCATTTTGGATTTCATGAGAGCTACACATTCCAAAAAAGTTGGGATAGGTACTGCATCACATACAGGAATGCTACTGTAATGGAAATCACAAGATGGGCTCAGGAATACTTCCAGAAAACATTGTCGGTGAACACAATCCACCGTGCCATTCGCCGTTGCCGGCTAAATCTATATAGGTCAAAAAAGAAGCCATATCTAAACATGATCCAGAAGCGCAGGCGTTTTCTCTGGGCCAAGGCTCATTTAAAATGGACTGTGGCAAAGTGGAAAACTGTTCTGTGGTCAGACGAATCAAAATTTGAAGTTCTTTTTGGAAAACTGGGACGCCATGTCATCCGGACTAAAGAGGACAAGGACTACCCAAGTTGTTATCAGCGCTCAGTTCAGAAGCCTGCATCTCTGATGGAATGGGGTTGCATGAGTGCATGTGGCATGGGCAGCTCACACATCTGGAAAGGCACCATCAATGCTGAAAGGTATATCCAAGTTCTAGAACAACATATGCTCCCATCCAGACATTTTTCCAGACGTTTTCCAACATGACAATGCCAGACCACATACTGCATCAATTACAACATCATGGCTGCGTAGAAGAAGGATCCGGGTACTGAAATGACCAGCCTGCAGTCCAGATCTTTCACCCATAGAAAACATTTGAAAACATCATAAAGAGGAAGATGCGAGAAAGAAGACCTAAGACAGTTGAGCAACTAGAAGCCTGTATTAGACAAGAATGGGACAACATTCCTATTTTCTAAACTTGAGCAACTTGTCTCCTCAGTCCCCAGACGTTTGCAGACTGTTATAAAAAGAAGAGGGGATGCCACACAGTGGTAAACATGGCCTTGTCCCAACTTTTTTGAGATGTGTCGATGCCATGAAATTTAAAATCAACCTATTTTTTTTCCTTAAAATTATAAATTTTCTCAGTTTAAACATTTGATATGTCATCTATGTTGTATTCTGAATAAAATATTGAAATTTGAAACTTCCACATTATTGCATTCTGTTTTTATTCACAATTTGTACAGTGTCCAAACTTTTTTGGAATAGGGTTTGTATTTGGACATTTAAGGCACATGAAATTGTACAAAGGTAGCAAAAGACAAGCGCATTTCATATTAGTTGAATTCACTAGTAAAATTTCACCAACATCAGCTGCTTAAACATAATTGTTAGTTCTGAGAAAAGCAGACTTTATTTGCAGATTCCACTTGTTACAAATGTAACAATAATTTAAGAATAACTGAAGTGTCTAAAAACTTTTGGACTGCTAAATGTTAAAGGTGAAATGTCTAATTTCTGCCATAGTACCGGGAAAAGGTTTCCCAAACACTTCTACAAAACCTACGAAAGGTTTACAAATAGTTGGTCTTTGCCAGTCAAAGCAGGATAGGCAATCACATTTTAACACTGAAAATAATCACACTTCACCTTTATCTTTGTTACTCTGACATTTAAAAAATATCATTTTCAGCAATGCAACATTACAGGCCCATTATTTCCAGTGACCATGGTTCAACTTCATGTAGCACAAGTTTATTTTTGATGGCAGCAAAATGGATCATTCAAGGGGTACTTGAAAGGTTTCATACCATGAATCTTGTTTTTCTGCAGGTCTGGATCCTCATTTGATTTGCTGTTTATTTTTGGTCCAACTAGGAAACAGAGCAAATAATTGATCATTTGACATTTGTGGATGAAACCTGCACAATGGTAATGACAGTTAATCAAAGTTTCTTGCTGTAGTTTCTCTTAGAATGAGTAATTTCTACATCAGTTTGACAGACATGAATAACTTAAATACATTCATAAATGCTGACACTGCCATTCTGTTTAACAATGTACATTTTCAAAGAGTTTTAGTCTTAGAGTTTTAGAAATGGTTCCAAGAACTAAACATATGTATCACTGTCAATCACTAAAAGTGAGGGCAGTGTATTTAAGGCATTGTTCCCTCACTGTATTCTGTATGCCGTTTTTTTTTTTTTTTTTTTTTTTTTTTTAATAATGTAAAATAATGTAAATAATTTCATGATTTTCATGTTTGGGTGCAGTTACCCACATTCCATAAGTTATTAGTACAGTTGTTTCAATACCTTTGCAGACTGGAGGTTTGCCTGACCACCTTCCATCTGCTTTGCAGGTCCTGTGCTCTGATCCTCCAGATAGGTAGAAACCATCTTGGCATGTATACATGAGTGTGTAACCTAGAGTAGGCAGGTCTATAGCCTTCACGTCTACATGGGATGGCGTCTCAGGCTGCCTACAGGCATGAGCTAAAAAGAGAAAGAGAAAGAAAAAACAGCAATGCTCAAACTAATTACCACATATCAGAGCCAATTACTTTCAATGGGGAATCACGTAAACCCATGTATTTTGGTAATTCATAGGAAATAAGGCTAATGGTCAGACTTAAGTATCACTTTCATGCCAGTTAGTTTATTTATTTCTTTATTTGTTTGTTTTTTGGGGTACACTATATTTTGATAGTCCACTTTAGACATTCTACTACCTTTAAGTAACTTTGCAACTACATGCCAACTAACTCTTATTCATTTTCAACAACGAATCTCTCATTAGTATTAGTGTTAGTAGAGTATTAGTTATTACTGTTGTTAGGTTAGGTCTAGTAGAATATGTTTACTTGACCTTGAAAAGTTACTTAAGAGTCAGTAGAATATGTGCCATCAAACTATTATGATAGATGTTAAGCAGACAGTCTACTAATACTCTAATGACTGGCAGTTGACATGTAGTTGCAAAGTTACTTATAGTTAGTAGAATGCCTAAAATAGAACATCAATATAAATGCATGTTTATTTTTTTTTGGTCTTTCCCAGATCTCTATATGAAGGACATAAGACCCTTCACACAATTAATATTATTTTAACATATCAAGAAGCTTCAGAATTGTTTATCCTGCATCAATATGTTTTTTTTTTTCAGTTTATTTGATATTCTATTTACATTAAATGAATGCATTTTTTTTTTAACTCCTGGATGATTTAATTTAATTTGTTCACTAAACTCCTTGAGAGTGGCATATTTAATCTAAATGAGTGTACATGGATAGGTTTTTGTTTATTTCATCACTTTTATCACACAGATAAAATAACATATACTACATGGTCCAGAAGTAGCATTTATTATTTATGCCGTTAATTTTTTATAACTCCTGATACATCTGTTGCAAAGTTTACACATCACGTCCATGATGAACTGGCTGGTGCAAATGTGTTACTTGTTACATGCATGAATTAAATTAAAAAGGAAGGATTTGAAATGTTTATTTCTGTGTACTAAATATGTCTTATGCAGCTAGTTTTTCTAAGGATTTCAAAAAAATAGTAAGAATAAAATGGACCGGTAACACTTTAGAATAGGGAACACTTCTTCACTATTAACTATGACTTTTCCCTCAATAAATTTCTAATTTGCTGCTTATTAATAATTAACCCTCTGGAGTCTAAGGGTATTTTTGGGGCCTGGAGAAGTTTTGTCATGCCCTGACATTTGTGCTTTTTGTTAAGTTGGTAGTTGTTAAGTTTAGGTATTGGGTAGGATTAGGGATGTAGAATAAGGTCATGTAGAATAAGGCATTGATATGTGCTTACAGTGGATTTACAGCGGAGTCCCAGCTGCATACTATAGAATGGTAGAGATAAAGCCACACCACTGAGAGAAACGTTCTGGGACATGCCTTGAGTGCTGCCATCTTCCATAATATATGAGCCATGTCCTCACACCTCACTTTTCGTCAACTCAGTTCTCCCTGCTTCTCAGCTTCTGACAGTCTGACTGCTTTACACAGACGAGACGCCCTAAGGATTTGGTGCGGCACTCTGTCAAAGTGGTCCACAAATCTCAAATTTATGTACAAGCTGTTTAAACTCAGCTAACTTTAATTCTTTTGCCCACATTTGTTCCTTTTGCAGCAATCATTTCATTACAAAAGCATCACAATGTGGAATTCACATATACAGCTTAGGGGATAATAACTGGGACACTGGCAAGGATCAAGTGCATGACACTGCTCAGAGAACTTCTATCAAAAAGTAGGTTTGCAAGAGCAAACTTCTCTCTGCTAAGCTGTCAGAGTCTTTGACATCAGCACCCTCAGCCGCCCTAACTCTAAAGTAATCTGTACTTCTTCAAACAATGCCCTTCTGCAGTAATTTCCTGTGTAAAGATCTCGCTCTAGCTCTCGCTCTCTCTCTTCACCTACCTTTGTTTTCCTGATAGTACATCATCAATCACACACTGATGAAACCTTGTTTCGAATGTAATGCTATGGCTGTGTTCCAAAACTTAAGGAGCTGCCTTGCTGTCAGACGCCTACAGAGGAAACTTCCATTTGAGGCAGTATGCTAAGTGAAATGGAACATCATAAGTGGCCTACATAGGCAGCAAATAGTACTCTTCACATGTAGCACCTACCTGATTTCAATAGTTTGCTGTTAGCATGTTGCTAAGCTAACAATGTGATACTCTAATTCTGTTTTTACACTAGATTTTCTGCTCAGCAACATTAAACTGAGATGGTACGACAAAAGAGGCCCGAAATCAGATGCAAATCACGATCGGACAGATGCGTTGCACATGTGCCCAAGAAATATCTAACAGGTTAAATATACCTGCAGCAACTCCACCTCATGCAGTGCAAAATGTGTTTTGACTGGAAATGATGACAACAGCATGAAAGTCACACTTTATTTTAAGGTCCAATTCTCACTATTAACTATGACTTTTGCTTCAATAAACTTTTAATTTTATTAATTGCATCAGTAAGGTAGTTGTTAAGTTTAGGTATGAGTTAGTAATAAGGGATCTTAAATATGGTCATGCAGAATAAGGCATTATTTAATGCTTTATAAATACCAGTACACAGCTAATATGCTAGTAATATGCATGCTAATTAATAGTGAGAATTGCTCCCTAAAATAAAGTGTTACCAAAACTGTGTGTGCAACATAACAATATGTAGAATACTTAATGTATAAAATAATCAATTTTTAAATTATACATTTATTTTAAGAAACATTTTTTATTTTTATTTTTCCAATACTGAATGCATTCCTTATTTTTCCCATCTTGGTTTGATTTTTTGAATGACCTTGTTACAATGCAACCTGGTATTGCCTTCTGTGCAAAGGATAAATGCGATGTTAATTTAGAATTTGGCCAAAAGAAGGTTACTCAGAACAGCTTTCCCGCTCAGGGCAACTCAGTTGCTGCCAGCATAGGCAGCTCACTAGCTTTTGGAACAGAGTCTGTATATAGCAATGCTTACCAACACACTCTGGTTGCATCCCACTCCATGTTAAGTTTTCTAAACACGTTCTCGTTGTTGAGCCGAGGATGTGATAGTTTTTCCGACATCTGAAGAAAATTTTACTTCCGACCTGAAAGAAGAGCATTATTGAGATTGAAACCCTGAAACCAAAGAAGCATAACCTGTAATTTACTCAACTAAAGGACAAGGAATGATTGAATGTCATTTGTTCTCACCTCAAATCCCTGCGCCTGGACTGGAATTCCATATGATGGGGTTCCGGGATCCTTACATGCATTGCTGGTTGGATCTACAAATAGATTTTATTTATTTATTATTATTATTTTTTTTTTTTTTAAGAATTCATTTACAATTATCATAAATACTGCATGGAAATGTAATAGCATTGCTTTTTCCAATGTAAATAGTGGCTGACCAATGCAAGAAGGCTGAATTCCACTCCATGAACCGTCCGCCTCACAAACTCTTCTTGAAGAGCCTACCATCAGGAATGGAGGTCTGCAGTAGAATGACACCTCTGATTTGTAGGTGAACTGCCGGCCCTCTATGAAGCCCTCTGCAGGGGTGCCTGGATCTCCACATAACACCGCTATAAAGGACACAAATAATAATAATAATTTAAAAAAAAAGTTAGGCCGCTAGTACCAACAGAATCATTGCCTCAGTACTTTCATTTTCAAGAGTGCAAATTAGCAGTGAAAGGTGGTGGTGTGTTTGATTTTGACACATTTTAACACTCAAAACAGGACTAATAAAATAGTCACATTTCTTCTTGTGCTTCACTTGTTCTTGCAGTATTTAAGGCATTTAGAAAGAGTTTTAGCATGATTTTACAGCACACACACCCCTGCCCAGGTTTTTCATTTTAAGTTGAATCCATCAAATATTTGGATGAAAGGCTGAGTAGTCCTAAGTGTCAGCATGGATTGGATGGTGGAAGGTGCCTGACCAATGACTGCTTTTGTACATTAGGACAAATGTTTGAACTTGATTCTTGAAGGCATAGGAAGCCAGTGGAAGAAGTGTAGCTGAGGTGTGATCTAGGAGAAACTGAGAAGGCTGAATATCAACCAGCCTGCAGTATTCAGAATGAGCTGCATTGTGAGTTACTGTACTGTATGTACTGTAGGGGAGACCAGGACTAGCTGTCATCCTTTTTCCTAAGGCAAAAAGCAGGGCACATTTTCACACTATTGCTTATGCAAGTTAGAAACCTGCCATTCTATTCTATTCTATTCTATTCTATTCTATTCTATTCTATTCTATTCTATTCTATTCTATTCTATTCAAGCACTGGGATTTGTGAAAACAAATGGGAAAAATGGACTATTTTTTGTAGTGGAAGGATGTTATTTGATGGTTTTATATTATTTATTTGATGGTTTACATATTTTTTACTTTAAGAAGTTATAATTTTTGTTTTATAAAAGAAACAGGGTACTTGAGGAAATGCTGTATTGTGAGTGCACTCCACTTTTCATCAAACCTATTTAGCTGTGACTGTACTCATGACCTCTCATATTTAACTTTACATGAATTCAGATGTTCTAATTAATAACTTGTATAACATTACAATATATAGACATATAAATTGTTAATAAATAATAAATTGGTAATTGGTAACTTGTTATCGCAAATATCATATATATTAAAAAAAAAATAGTTTGGATAATCAAATAGTTTAAAAAAAAAAAGTTTGAAACTAGCATAATATATACACACACACACACACACACACACACACACACACATATATATATATATATATATATAAAACACTTCTGGAGAAAACAAGCATTTGTGTCTTTTGTCTCCAAACTTTTACTGGGATATAGTCTTCATGACATCTTCTCTGTCAGACAACTAGCCCTGTTCTCTTCTATATAATAGTACTTTTTGGTGTTTGCACTTACAATATGGTTTCTTTTTTTTCTGGCACTTTTAACGAGGATTTCTGTTGTAACAGCTGACATTGTGTCAAAGGCTTACAATAAAAGCCAGAAGGATTTACCGGCAGATTCCGTGCATGCACCTCGTACCTCTTACGCTGCATGCCGGAAAGCCAGGCTACTTGAGGGATCCATTTGTGATGTGTTGACACTTGTATTGAAAATGTCAAAACAGGTTTTATGATGTGCCGTAGCTGCGTTTTACACAATTTCAGTCAAGCCATGAACCTTCCATCATAGCGACACAATACTCCAAACACAACAACAGCCGCCACAGAAAATATCAACTTTTGGCCCATATATGGATTTATGGTAGGGTGCTATGATGGTATGTATGGTGTGATGGCAGAAATTTGTCAAGATGGTTGAGATTTTCCTACACCGTTTATACTGCAGAAGATGTATTTGGACAGCTATCAGTTTGTTTGTTTTTTCTTCAAATGTGAAAGTGACAAAGAAATGTATACTGTACCTTGTGAATTGTAAATACAACTTTCCATGAATTTTCAGTGGACAAGAAGAACTGCAGAAAGCGTTCTAAAGTACATCAGCACAAAACAAACTGTACTTATATCCCTCACAGCCTCATTTTCATTTGTAATTAAATATGCTGTCTACTGAAGCAAAACACATTGTTTACATCCTCTTTTCATGGATGTGCTAATGGAGTTTAATTCTGTTTTCTGTTAATGGAACAGAATGGTACTTACGCAGACACTGTGGGATTTCGCCACGCCATGTGCCGTTCCCTTCACATGTGGCTATTCCAGGAGAGGACAACTGGTATCCTTCAAAGCAGCTGTAGGTAACACTAGAACCCCACTGCAGGTCTGAGCCCTCCACTCGCCCATTGCGGATAGCTGGAGGCTGGCCACACATGATGACTGAAAAACAACACCACAACAAAGTTAAACAGTATGCAGTATTCATGAATTAGCTCCCTTTTAATTTTATTTAATGCTTTTTTATTATTATTATTTATTATTATTATTATTATTATTATTATTATTATAATTATAGCATTCTGGAAATGTACTCTCCCACTATTGTCAAAACATACAGTATATGTAGTTGATGCTTTTTTGTCAATATCAAAATGTAACAATTAAAAATGTATAATAATGCATTAAGGACATTTTTACATACAGAAACTGAACACCATCTCTTGTAAATTTTGCACTGTTTTAAATCACCTTTTTTCCCTTCATAAATGGTCCTGAGGTGTGACAAATGTTTTTTTTTTTTTTTTTTTTTTAAAGTTCCATGTAATCTCCAAATTAATAAGTTCATAAATGCTGCATGGCTAATCATTATGCTATAATTAGAAAAGTGTTTTGTCATACTGCAGGATGTGTCTCAAAATATGTCATGTCAACTACACATATAGTATAGAAATTAAATACAAGCCTCTATAAGTGGCGTTTTAAACAGTGATTATCAATATAAACAAATATTTGCCTCATGTAGCATTAAAATCTATACTTTAATCACAGCAGTGATTCTGAATTTTATTTGACTGTCCTACATTGAGATTCAAAATCAAATTCCATATTCTGTTTGCTACCTCAGTTTAAAGGCAGCTGACAGCCCTGATTTCATCACCATCATTATTATTGACTGAAGATGTGTCCAAACTCAACACCTCCTTCTTTCACTTGTTCAGACGTGGAAAAGTAAGATCTGAAAGAATAGTATGCTAACAAGGGGCTTAGAGTTATTTAATTTCTTTCCATGATCATCATGTTCCGTTTGCTAACAGGAGGAAGTGTATTGCTAACGGCAGGAAGCGATGATTAAATGGGATTACGTACTAAAATCACTCTGAATTTCAAGCATCCATTGCATTTCTTCCTGCGTTCGAAAACATGTATCTGATATTTTCTAGAAATGATCGTGACTGAGCTGTCTGCATTGCACCACTCGCTAATTTCATTCTGACATCTGATAACATAGATCCTACAGATTTCATGGCAACGTCTCCTTGGAGTTCATAAGTGAATAATCTCACTTGCCAGGCAAGTCAAAAAAGAAAAGATCAAAAACATCTGAAAGGCTTTTGATGTTGGGATGCTATGAACTCCACAATATTAGTGTATCTTTTAAAAGCTCTCATGATGCTGTTTGGAGAGTGACAGGATATGCTGCCCTCTCTGCCTGCACAGAGAGAATCTTGGAGAACTATACTTCCTGTACATTTGAAGTTGAGCTTACCTCGGCAGCTTGGTTTGGTCTGATTCCAAGTGCCATCTTTGCTGCAGCGTAGAGTAGATGAACTAGGGGGCTCCATCACATATCCAGGGTTACAACGATAGTGGACGGTTTTGTTAAATATAAACTCATTTCCAATGTAAATTCCATTGGCAATTGGACCAGGATCCCCACAGCTGATAACTGCAAAGCGAGAGAACAAGCAAGACTAGGAAATATATTATTTATAATAAAAATAAGCAATTTGAATTTAATGATCTGAATTTAAAATAAATACAAACATTTATTGTGTAAACTATATTTTTTCTGTTCACATCAATCTGCACTACATACAACTACATTTGCATTTCTAGCTATTATAGACAGATGTGGGTATGAGGTATAGATGGATGTGAAAAAAGTAAACCATCACAGAATAAATATGCAACATAACAAAATAAGAAAACATTTTGCATGACATTTGGGTTCCTATTATTTTTACCTTAATGTAGTTCCAAAATTGGGAATGCTAACAAATTCCCTTTATTTAATGTACTTTGTTTTAAATTTCTAATTTCTCATTAAAATATATATTACCAGAACAACAGTGAGTAAAAAAAATAACATGAAATGTCAGAATGTCTTCATAGTTTGTTATATACACCTTTTGTTTTAATGACAGCAGCAACAAAGTTCCACAAATTTGTGTAAAACCTGATGATCATGTTCATCCAGTATGATTTGAGAATGTTCCTAAGACCATTTTGTGCTTCAGTGGAATCAAAAACATCTGACCTTTCATAGAAAAACACGATTAATGTCACAAATGTAATTACTGATCTACAAATAGAGCAGAATCTTGAACATGTTGTTAGCTTGTCTTTGTTTTGAATTTGTCTGCTTTATCAAGGCCTAAATAATTATCTACATCATAATTATCTATATCTCATCTCTTCATTGTGGTATCAGATTTTGGACCCCATTGTAAATTTTCCCATTACTAGCTATTCCCCCATTTTAATAGATGCATCGAATCTGTGTAAACAGTGGTGGATTATGTGACTAGTGGCAGAAGTAATCAACTGCCAGTGCAACTCCTGAAGCACACAGGATACATTACATAAGCAATGCTTGTTTAATTGCAAAAGCAGGCTAAATGAATAAATAAATTGGCGATAATCAAAAAAAGTATAGGTTGCAGTTCTAACCAATGCAATCTGGTGCTGAGCCGGTCCAGGTGCCATTGGTGGTGCAATGGCGAGTGGTGAGGCCAGAGGTCTTGTAGCCCTCCCAGCAGGTGTACGTCACTGAGCTAGGAAACAGCATACCATCGCTGAAAACGATCCTGGCGTAGGCCGGCGTTCCAGGGTTTCCACAGGATACAGCTGGGAAGGCAAGCAAAGACCAAAGAAGTTTAAGAGAGAACGTGATGAGTACAAGATCGCAGCTCTGCGGGACTGAAAACAGAATCGAGAGAGAAGAGCTTCTGTGAAACTTATCTAAGGGCTAGCACCACAAGCAAAACACTTCCAATTACACCACAAGCACTGTGTTTTACAGCCTGCAGTTTTGTTGGCAAGGTAGATGAACTTCCTTTTCCAATTAGTTGGAGCTTTTGACAAGTTTTTTTCCCCCTCATACTTTGAAGTGGCATTTTCAGATAAGGGAAGTAAAGATGATACGCTCCAGTGTGGTTAATTAGATTTCGAATTCTAATAGCACAAACATGCTTGACAGCCATAAATTGGTTGAGTGTCTATACAACGGTTTTCACCAGTGCTTTTCACGTGCAACAGTCAATAATATTTAAATGATATATTTTGACTGCTATTGTGGAAACAAAGAACAAGAAATTAAAAGTATTTTGCAGTGTTGTTAGCATGGTAGGTCAATTTAGCTCCAAATTAAATGTTTTATTTCAAACATTACTTCAAATAGTAATAATTAGAATTTAGATTTATTGGAAATTAAAAAAATAGTAACAGCCTTACACCGGGTAGCCATATTGCACAGCTTTCACTAATGCTTTCCAAATTATGATGAACAAAGCGCAACTATAAATTATATATAAATTACTCATTTTCATTTCTATTGAAGAAACAAGAATTTAAGAGTGTTGTTTATGCTCCAAGAGCATACTGAAGATCAACTGGTTGTTGGTTAAGTTATAGTTAAGAAATCATTATGAACTTAAAAACTTCTACAATTATCTTTGAAATTTTACCCTCTCTGGGTTATTTTAATCAGCAGAAATTTTGTTGAAATAGTTGGAAACATAAATGACTCACTTTATCTTTATTATCATCAAGCTTTGGAGCTGTAATTTGGCCCTCATATCCTCTTGGATGAAATAATATACAACTTAAGCAAATAGAGAAAAACTGGACCAATTAAGAGTTAATGGGATCCCAGTGGAGGGCTGTTGTAAACAGATATAGGTCCAAATTTTAAGTCATTACTTGTAAGTGGCAACAGGCTTGTGTTTTATTTCTAGTATCTGAAAAGTATTGTCTGTATCCTTACAAAGCTCACCACTGAGTTACCACCCACAGAAATCTTCCTCAGCCATGTGTTAAAGCCCTTATTCAATTATGAATGTGCCCTGAATATTGTATATTATCGATCTATTTTACACAACCCCATCGTACTGTCTATAGCAGAAAACAAACAAATAAATTAAAGATAAGCTACTGGGCACATTGGTCTTGTCCTCTAATAATATGGTATGAATACTTCCTGGGGTGATTCCGACTTCTAGCTTCCAGGAGGTTTATTTTGAAGAGTGCTGTTATCATTTTGTTTTCATTTGAGATTAACACAATTACAGATTGAGATATATGGTGGACCTGTGCAATGAATCTGACGAATGCATAGGTGTTGTTTAATTAGATAGAAAATTCGATTAGCTGATTTCTATTAAACTAAATATAAATTATACATAAACTAATTTGTATATAATTTGCTAACAGAGTCAGGCAAGAGTGGGTGATCAAAAACACATACAGGGACTGCATTTGGGAAATATGGAGGAAAACGACAAAGAACATGAATATTTACAATCTCCTCTTAATACATATATATATTTTTTTTTTTTTCAGGGCATCAAACAATATTACCAGTAAAGTGACCATTGCAAACCTTAGTAAATCACCTTACATGATTCATTTAAATACTCTTCTCTCATAAATTTTGCAACTGAAGGGGAAACTCCTACAAATGTATATGCAATAAGGTCAGGCACAAAAATAACTAGATTGTCTAGGGACTGCAAATAATAAACTACTGCTTTATTGATTTTAAACTCTCAGTCTAGTTTCTATTAACAAGGAAACCAATTGAACTTTTTCAATAACAATAAAAAATTAAAAAAATAAAAACTTTGCTCAGACTCTGAAACATGTCAAAACGTCCTGTATTGCCATTAGCTGTTAGCTAAAGCAGGCTATTTGAAAAATCCTTATTAAAGCAATGTATCATTACGCACCATGCTAATGACAGGCCTTTTGTGTGGCTCCACTAACCAGAGTCATTGAGTTAACTGGCAATTACCGATTTTAGGCCAGTTAGCATCAAAAGATCAATTTTACACTAATTACAGTGTACAATTCAGGAAAAAAATGAGCAGAGCAGGTTAAGTGAGGTTCAGAAACAAAGAGAACATGTTGTAATTTGAGCCTGCTTTAGGTTCTAAGAATATATGTAAACCTTTTTTATAGGCACAAACTAAAAACCCCTAGTCTCTCAAGCATACATTTTTCTCATTAGGGGTTTGCCTGTACTGGATCACAGTTTGCTCGGAGGAACGCTTGACTTTCTGATCTAATTAAGCTCAAGTGCAAAGCAAAATCCTGGTGAATTTTGCCTTGTGTGTCTCTCTACAGGTATCTGTGACCCTCACCTTCACACACGGGCTGGGTTCCGCTCCAGGAGCCATTCTGCAGACATGTGCGCTCAGAAGATCCGATCAGCACGTAGCCCGCTTCGCACGTGAACCGTAGGAGGCTTTTATGCCTGAACTCCTCCCCAAGACGAGAACCATGAGGAGGAATTCCCGGATCGCCACAGAATCCCGGATTATCACCTACAATTAGGACAAAGGCATGACTCTCATTGACCACCCACTTTCTCAGCAGACTCGTTTCCAGAAATGTTTTTCTCCACAGGGATTTTAAAAAATTGTTAAGCAAACAGTTATGAAGCAGACAAAAAACCCATTACATTTACATTTGATCTAAAGCTCATTTGAAAATCATACCAAACTACTACTTGATTTTAAACTCTCAGTCTTTTTCTCTTAACAAGGAAACCAGTTGAACTTTTGCAATAGCAAAAATAAAATAAAATAATAATAATGATAATAATAAATAATAATAATAATAATAATAATAATAAAAAATGCTCAGACTCTGAATCATGTCAAAACGTCCTGTATTTCCATTAGCAGTTAGCTAAAGTGGGCTAAAATATGCTAAAATATAAGACTCTATTTATAGCAATGTTACATTTAAAGGGGTATTCTTTCTGTCTTCAGACATATATAAATATAGGTAAAACTTTACAACACTTATATAAACAAACAGTACTTCTACAGCATGTTAATCGAGACATTACTAATACGTTTAAACTCAAAGGTTGCATCTGTTCACATTAGTTAATGCACTGCTGTATATTGTTCATTGCTAGTTCATGTTAGCTAATGCATTAAATTATCTTAATTGATGGGATCTTTTTGTAAGGTGTCAAGAGTGAGCTAGAATCAGCCAGTCGTCAAGGTAGTTCATTGCTGCAAACCAATCCAACGGACGAATGCATTCAAAAATGTGCTTGGGCGTTAGCATCTTGAACGGAATCTGTGAAGAGCTCAGTTCAAGGCATGCAAGTCAAGGATTGGCCGTAACCCACCTGTTTTCTTGGGTACTATGAAGTAGGGGCTGTAAAAGCCGGACTTCATGTTGGCTGGAGGGACTGGCTCTATCGCGCCCTTTGCCAGCAGGGACTCTGCATGCATGACAGGAGCGAACACTCCGAAACCTGGGGGAACGCCGGGCGAATTGAATCGCGTAGCCGAGCCTGATCGTTCTGATGAGCCAGCGGTACGGCCTGGGGAGCTCTAGCCAGGCTCCCAGAAACCGATCCAGTGGGGTCAAGGGAACTACAGGCGTACCCACGGTGGGGCAGCGAGGCGGAACAGACAGCCCCGGCATGGGAGGCATAGTGTTCTGATTCCGAGTGGCAAAGAGGGAATGAGAAGGCAATGCGTTCTCTGGCCGGCTCTGCGTAGAAACTGGCAAGGGGAGAGGGGAACGAGAGCGGCGAGGAAGCACATCGCCAACTGTCATCCGCGGCCTCTTGGGACCCGGAGGTAGAAGAAACAGCTCTTTTAATGAAGATTTGTGTACCACTGGCTGAGGGGTCAGTGGTGGAACAAAAAGAAAACGAGAACAAAGGATTCTCCCCTGGCCCTCCTCCGGGGGAAGGAGTGGTCCTGCTACCATCTCCTGATGAGCTGACATCCCCAACTCTGGGTCGCCCGTCTCAGGAACGCCGCTTGGCCTGACGCTTGGCAGGTTTAGGGGCAGAGACGGGCTGCGCTGCCCTTCTGCGGCCATCTCCTCGCTGCGGCCGGGGTGAAGGCTGCTGCTGTGGCTGAGCGGGAGTGGAGGAGACCACAGGGGGGCACCCTCGACGACGAGTAGGCTGAGGTGGCTGCACCAGCGGCAGTGTGGAGGCAGCAGCGGGCCGCCGGGGCAGGATGTGTTTGATGGCCTCAGACTGCTTCTGGGCGGCAGAGAACTGCTGGGCAAAATTCTCCACCGCGTCGCCGAAGAGGCCAGCCTGGGAGACCGGGGAGTTGAGGAGCTGAGTCTGATTAGACTCCCTCATGTCTGCCAGGTTTAGCCATAGGTGGCGCTCCTGGACCACCAAGGTGGACATCACCTGACCCAAGGAGCATCCAGTAACCTTCGTCGCCCGGAGAGCGAGGTCGGTAGCAGTGCGCGCCTCCTGCAAACCCCTGGGTCAGCACTGCCCCCGTGCAGCTCTTTGGAGGATTCCACTCAAGCCCGATGCTCTCAGCTGCCCGGTAAAGCATGGCCGTTAATTCGGGATCAGACTTGGGCAATGCTGGCACTCCCGAGGGAGGCAACGCAGCCGAATCCTCATCTCCCGAGGACTCAAGCCCGCCTTGTGATGCGGCGATTGACATTAGGTCTTCTTCCTGAGCCCCGAATGAGATGTCAGGAGCCTGAGAGGGTCCAGCAAACTCATCTGGAAACTCAACTGGCTGTGGCGTTTGTGAGGGGGGTGTGGCCCGAAGATGCTGGCTCGTCGGGGAAGCCCACACGGTAACCCTCAGATCACCCTGGCCACCAGCCAAAGTAGCCCTGTTACGAGAAGAGGAGCTAGAACGGGGTGTTGCAGAGGGGACTCTATACCTTTTAAGGAAATTAAGTCTCGATCTTAAAGCCGAGATGGTCATGTCCCCGCAATGAGAACATGAGTCATCCACAAACGCAGTATCAGCGTGCTGAAAGCCCAGACACGTGACACAGCGATCGTGTGGCCGTCACGAGGAGCCATATATCGACCGCACCCAGAAACACACGGGTGGAATGACATCTTTAAAAGGATGCAATCTCAACCCATTTACTCTTTTAGAAATAGGAAAAAGCTCTTTCAGTGGTGCTGAAGCGCTCAGGGGACCAGCTGACTCGCTTGTAAACACTCCGGTGAAAGCAGCAAGCAATGTGCTCGGCTCTGAAGCGAAAGCTTGAATGCGAGTTGCTTGCACTGCTCCTTATATACCCACACAGCGGGGCAGAGCTCGCGATGCAAATCCCGCAGATCAAGGTACATTGTGTACCATTGGCTCGTTTTGTTACCACTCGAAGGTGATTGGGCTCTCGGGCGAGACCCCATTCGTCAGTCTCTTTCTGATGTAACGTAGAACGTGACCGACTGAAATGGAACTGTATTTACTCTACACATTAGGGCCTCTAACATTATTCTATTTCTATTTTGAAATTTATCTTTATTCTCTTTTTTCTTTATCGTTTATTTTATTTTTTTATTTATAATATATCTATTTACTTCTTGCTACATGTACTGTGTTAGACTAACTTACTTATTATTGCTCTTTTGTTAATTTTATTGCTTCTATTGTCCTCAGTTGTAAGTCGCTTTGGATAAAAGTGTCTGCTAAATGACTAAATGTAAATGTAAAATCAGTTTCTCTACGAACTAAATGAATATGTGTTCTTCTGACCAAACTGCCGTGTTCTAGTCCAGGGCAGTCTGGTCTATGTTATTATTTTATAAACGCATCACATAAACATATAATATCAGAGAGCTTCGTGATGTGCACTGCACATCATCTAGACTTTGAGGAAACAAGAACTTTGTCAGCGCTGATGTCAACAACAGTTACTGTTTAAACTTTAAGATCTGTCTGAGCTCAGGCAGACACTTAAGTCTGAAGTAAGCTGAGCTGCTCAGACAGAGGCGTAAAGATCAGCCAGCTGGTCTGCAGTCTCCCGCCCCGAGGCTCTGCCACCTGCTGATGTGTGTACCTGAGCAGTAGGGTGGCGAGCCGCTCCACCGGCCATCCTCCAGACACTGGCGCGTGGCGTTCCCCACTAGAGTTCGGCCCTGGCTGCAGGAGTAATGGACCACGGCTCTGTTGGTGAACTTCTGGCCCAACATGACAGAAAACGGCGGTGTGCCGGGATCACTGCAGGATATTGCTATGGGGGGGCAGAAGAAAGCAGACAGAAGATCTCCGATAAGATACTTCAGAAATGCTAAAACTTCAGTGTTCTTTTGCATATTATTAAAAAAAAAAAGTTGTAATTGTGCCACATTGCATCAAAATGCATGCTGTATATCTATGCAGTGTTTGGTAACACTTTATTTTAAGGTGCCCTTGTTACACGTTACATGTACTTACTATTACAATAACAATAAATTATGCATAATTATCATGCAAATAACCCTAAGCCAAACCCTTACCCTAACCCTAACCATAAAGTAAGTACATGTAGTTAATTAATATTACTCAGTACTTAAATGTATAAATGCACTATAACAAGGACATCCAGTGTTTTTTTTTTACAACTATCATGGAAACAGTGGTTGTTTAGATGCAACCTACTTACAATCATATTTAATTTTAAAGCCTTAATAGGGATGTGCAAAACTACATATTTTCAAAATGAACTATAACTGGTTAACCTGTTTTTTTTTTCAGTATACTGCATATTATTTTTAATGGTAAGTGTGAACAGGCATAAGCTACACTGCTGTCACATGACCAAACCTTTGAGGCCTGTTTAATTCAGCAAGTGGTTTTATTCAGCAAGTCAAAACCTTGGAAATGAATATGGTTCATTTGCATTGCATTCCTTTTTTGTGTAAAAATATAATTTGGCAGTCTGGTAAAATCACAGCTGATACTTGTTCTGGTTCATCCATCACAGTGAAAACTTAAAATTAATGGTCAAGTCAACCACACTGCATTGTAGGATACATTAGAGAGTACTGCTTACAAACTATATACTGCAGAAAGAGTAAATGCAGTATGGTATTATACCGTTTCTTGAAACATATCCACATCCATACGCCAATCAGACATTTTTCTAAGAGGCAATTGCATAGACTGCTTGCATTTAAACAGCTAGGAAAAAAGAATAAAAAGTTGTGAGATGTTGAACTATTTTTAAATTGACACATTTAATATACAATGTGTTAAGTTATAAATACACTTAAAATACAATGCTCACAGCATGACATGGTGGAGAAAAAAAAAAATTAAAAAAAGATGCAAGATAATGGCAAAAGCTAGCTGTCCGTCTGCATTTGTATACTCACCAACTATTTCAAGAACTTTTTGACAGTGCAGTAATTGTCTTGTTTGAAAAAGTCTTGTCTTTGTTACAAAAGTGGTCATTTATGGCTGCAGAAGTGGAGCTTTTAAGGGGATGAATTTAGAAATGTAACTTCTAAGAGATGACTTCAGTGTGCTGACAGTTCAACAGTTATTGTTACTTTTAACATTGTAAAGCACACTGTCAGAATGCTAAATCTCTCAAATGATTCCCTTTAGTGCACAAGTGCTAAAAATATTAATATTAATAAAAAACAAGATAAACAGAAATAGTAATCAGTTAGAAGATTGTCTCTTTTTTTAAGCAAAGATATCTAAATATCGTAGTAACCTGTGTAAGACTTACAGGATATAAGTATGGACTAAGTTTATTTTTTATTCAATTGGCAAAAATATTCTCTGAGAAAAAGAAGGTCTTAATGTTGTATAATCTTTCTTCTCCAATAAATTGAGCTTGTTTTAAGAATGCTGGATATTACTGGAAACAAGAACCATAATTCTAATTGGTTAATGGTTTTTGAAGCATTCCATCACATGTATACAACAGCAATGCCGTTTTTGGCACTCTATGAACCTCTGGACGAGTGTGTATTGGACGAAATATGAGGCTATCACTCACGAAGGCACTTAGGAAGTGATCTGTCCCAGAAGCCATTTGACTGGCAGGTGAGGACGGAGGAGCCGAGCAGATAGAAGCCCCTCTTGCAGTGATACATCACGGTGTTTCTGTAGTTGAAGCTCTCGGGGTAGCGCTGCTGAGAGTGACGAATGGTGTTCTCCACAAAGCCTGGATCAGAGCAGTTTACCACTGCAAGATAAAAACAGCCAGATGCTTAATGTCTGACAGGGAAGCAAGAGTGAGGAAAGACAGAAGAAATCAAAGGAGGAGGCTGAACAGTAGAATCGTGGGTGCAGCCTCTGGAGCAATTTCAATCAACTCCACACAGTAAACCGCACTTTCTTTTTGAAGATATGGATTATAAGAGGGTGAATTGTGCTTCTTCAGAACTTACTTTGCCGTTTATCTGTGCACTTCCTCAACAGTCAAGGCTCTTTTGTTTTCCTGTGCATACCTAGAACATGTCATGCATGCATTCTGATCTAAAGCTGACATATCTGTTAACGCTTTGAACATTATTCTACACATGTAACTGATTCTTTCTATGCTGTAGTGACAGATTTTGACAGATGTAGTCAAATTACATTTCTCTACTCAAACCGGGAACATGCTGTTCTTGGAATGCTGTGTCGACCATGCAGTTACAAATTCAGTTACTGCCCGTCGCAATTTAACAAAAAAAAAAAGGGATAGAAGTTGACGCCATGTCCAGGGGAAACAAACCAGACTGCCTTGCCTCGGTGGCAGCTGTCAATGTCTCGGCGCTCAATTAAGCCCCCTGGGAGAGGAAAAGTGGGTGGACAAGCAGTTAAAAAGTTGATAATTGGCACCTGTTATTGGTGTGTTGGTTTTCTTTGTGAGACATCATGACTTGATCTGAGTGTATCTTGAAAATATATATCTTATCATTGCAGCTCAGTATAAGAATAAGGCATATAATTGTGATATGGTTGCGTTGTAAAACAACACTTGGGAAAATCCAGGTTTTTTTTTTATTGTTTGTGACAACTTGACTGTTTTTTTATTTGTGTATGTCAATTAATTATATATATATATATATATATTTAATTATACAAATTCTAAGTCTCTCTTAACAGTTCTACATTTAGTGTAATTGTATGACATTTTTACCCTTTAAACAACTGTATATTAGAATTCAATCTTTTATTATGGCGACCGTAATTGTGTTCTGAAGACGAACTGAGCTTTTACCGGTTTGGAACGACATGGGAGTAAGTGATTAATGGCAAATGATGTAGGGATGTAGAATATAGTCATGCAGAATACGTGCTTAATAAATACTAATAAACAGCCAATATGTTAATAATAGAATGTTAATAAGAAAATGTTGCATAGTGATAATTGGTCCCTAAACTAAATGTGTTACAGTTTCTATTTTTGTTTAATTGTATATGACTGTTTTTCCTCTTAAACAACTATGTATTAGAATTCTACCCTTTTCATTTAAATATGACAAATATCTTTTGTGCATTTGTGCATGTCTACCGTTTTTTTTTTTTTTTTTTTTTTTTTTAATTTGATAATAATAAGCTTACAATTATACCAATAATAAATGTCCTTTTTCTACATGGTTTAGTCAAAACTATTAAACTGGCCAAAAAAGGGGATCTAGTTAGTTTCTAAATACCAGCAAAAACAGAGCTCACACTTGTTTCATGGAGCAATGCATCCACTCAGAGGAACGTCAGCCGTTCTCCCTGCTGAGTGCTTCGTCTCTGGGCTCTGGCTGAGCCTGTGGGGACTTGTCCATCTTAGATACGTTGACCTGCCTCCATTTTCCGTCACGATTCAGTTTAACCAGGCCACCATCAACAACTTCCTTCGCACATTAATTAATCATTAAAGTGACAAGATGTGCACAGTTACTCCTACTTAATGTCAGAAAGCATCCCACAATGTCACATGGGTTGCTGCAGACCCATTTGACTTTCAAATCGACACTTCAAGATGGGAAATGACACACAAAATTATTTGCACATTGCTTCTTGTCATTCACTGGCTGACTCAGACTGCTGAGCACAGATGCTGGTTTCGCTCTGTTAATGCTAAGCCCATGAGCTGTGGGTGTTAAACAGCCTCACTAAGGAGCTTCTCGCATAACAAGACGGCGTTCAAGGCTGCGTCTCCGCTGAGATTCTCAACAAGGGACAGGCTGCCTGGAAGTGTCTGATATACAGTACAGTAAAATTGTGTTTATTGAGAGGTTCATACCCTTGCACACAGGAAGAGGGTTGCTCCACTGTCCGTTCATGCGACACTGCGCTCTGGATGCACCGTGCAACAAATAGCCTGTGTTGCAGGTGAAGTTGACCACGTCGTTGAGATTAAACTCGCTGCCGTTTGTCCGGCCGTTTGCAGGGTTTCCAGGATGGCCGCAGGTTATGGCTGTTAAGAAAGCAAGAAGGGTCAATCACTTCCTTTTTGAAGCTTGTGCATATGTTGAAGTTAAAATTTTTTATTTAAAAAATAATAATAATAATAATAATATTAAGAAAAAGAAAGAAAAACAAGACTTTTAAAGACACTTTGCTCACACTTTATTTCAAGGTCCAATTCTCGCTATTAACAAACCATTAACTACAACTTTTGCCTCAATAAACTCCTAGTTTGCTGCTTATTAATAGTTAGTAAGGTATTTGTTAAGTTTAGGTATTGGGTAGGATTAGGGATGTAAAATATGGTCATGCAGAATATGTGCTTTATAAGTACTAATAAACATATGTTAATGATAGGCATGCTAATAAGCAAATAGTTAATACTGAGAATTGGTCTCTTTACTGAATTGTTACTGACACTATTTTAAACTAATGCTTTCTTCTGCAAATAATCTTGTAATTGATCAAGAGCACCATATAACAAATTAATAAGTTAAATTACTGACATTAATAATTAATAACACATTTAAACAACTAAGTCTATACAACCCAGCATACACAAATTAGGCAGTATATACTAGGTCAAATCTCAACTGTTTGTTATATTGTCAAAAAAATGTAATGTAAATGTAAAATGTATTATTGCCCATTGATATATTAAAAGTTGATATTTAGTATATCCTACTTTAACTGCATATATCCAGTATGTAAAGCAAATAATAAATAAATAAATAAAATAAAAGACACTTACGAACACACACAGGTGCTTGGCCTGACCACCTGTGGTCTTGTTGGCAGATACGAACTGATGTCCCTATGAGTCGAAAGCCCAGGTTGCACTGATAAACGACTGTGTCCCTATAACTAGATCCATCACCACTGATGTGGCCGTTAACAATTGGATCTGGAGAATCACAATGACCAGCTGAAAAACATTTTTAAAAGTAATCAACAAACCTCTCGTGTAAATCAATTCTTGTTACTAGACAAACACAAATTCAAACTTTGCGTTTTATGGAGCATGAAGCACGGACACATCAGCGCTACAGTACATCCAGAGAGCACTCCGGCAGTCACCGCTTGACACTTTGATGAAATGCCCTTTGTGCTGTTTGGTCAAGCAGCAGGTGATGTGTCTAAGGGTCAGTGCTGATCCTCAGACAATGGCATATCTTAGTTTAGCTGCTCTCAATGCTTGTTCAAGGATTTTTCCCTAGTTCCAGTATTATCTAGCACTACAGAAGCCATAAATTAATACTGGCAACACAAGACTATGTCAGTGTAGGGTTAGAGCTGTGGATGTCTGATAGGAATGTTGTTCTGGGACTAACAAAGGATGTTTTTTCCAGGAACATGTCCTACTTATACAATAACTAGAACCATACAAGCATAATAGAATAGGAAAACATTCAGTAAACAGATTTGCTTTTCTCTACATATGCATCGTTCAGTAATAATAACGT